>NW_007061405.1:0-216817 GCF_000164805.1 Carlito syrichta | reverse complement strand
AGCCGGAATTACAGGCGCGCGCTACCATGCCCGGCTGATTTTTTTGATTTTATTGTAGAGAGGAGGTCTCGCCTGCCCAGGCGGGTCTGAAACCCACGGGCTCAGGCAATCCACTCACCTCAGCCTCCCAAAGGTGTGGGATTACAGGTTGAGCCACCAAGCCCAGCTAAAAGGGGCATTTTCTAGTCATGTATACAGTTCTTAAATATTGCTCTTGAGTATGACTTAAAATTGTACACCCCCTTATGTGTTACTTATTTTTTGCCTGTATTTTATTGGGTAAGTAGGGCATTTTTCTGGGATGTATATTTTCTTTAAGAACTTGTAGGTTATTTGGGCACGGTGGCTATGCCTGTAATTCCAGCACTTTGGGAAGCTAAGGTAGGAGGATTACTTAAGTCCGGGAGTTCCAGATCAGCCTGTGCAATAGAGTGAGACCCTGTCTCTACAAAAAAGAAAAAGAAAAAGTTATCTAGGCATGGTGGCACATGCCTTAGGAGGCTAAGGCAGGAGGATAACTGGAGCCCCAGAGTTCAAGACTGCAGTGAGCTATGATTGCACCATTGCACTCCAGCCTGGGTATCAGAGTGAGATCCTGTCTGAGGGGGAAGAAAAGAAAAAAAAAAAAAAGAACTTCTAGGTGGAAGTTAAGAAATGAAACGTGAAAGTAATTTACATACTGTTAAGACAATACGCCCAATATGAGTATATAATGAACAGGATTGAAAGGACATAATATGGAGTCAATATGCCCAATGAATAGCCATTTTAACATTGCTTATCTTTGTCATGTTTCTCTAGCAGTTCACTTTAATTTACCCTCTAATCACTAGCCAAGGACAAAACCAGTTTCTCAGAGGTAGTTAATGATTATTGTTTGACAATCCCTTCCCCAGATTGTTTTGTGCTAATTAGCTTTTCTATTTCAAGTATTTGTGTCCACGCATAAGATCCAAGTTAACTTAATCAGCCCTTCATGACACAGATGGACCCCATCATCATGGGAGCCATCATGTAACTGGTCACCCATCTGCCCGCTGTCCAACACCTGATGCCAGTACCTTTGTGTACTTGCCCTCCGTGATGAAGTGGAGCAGACCACCACCCAATCACCTTGATGCACTTCCCCCATCAAGGGGAAAATATAAAAGAATTCAATTCCAAGCGGCTAGTCGCCATTGCTTTGTTAAACTCTGGTGTGTCCACGTGGCCCTTTGAGCTATGGTCACCTGTTTCTTAGCTCTGGCCCCTTCCTCTACCTTGGGGAAGTGAATCTCCTCTCTCTAATTTACTTTCTAAATAGACTATATTTTCCAATCTCACTTCGATGTGATTCTTTGCATCTTTCACAAGGCACTGGATTGTACACACCCATCGGGCCTGACCTAACATTTGTGGAGGCCTTCCTGGGATTTTTAACCTAACAAGGATATAAAACTCATATGAAGTTTAAAGGTAAGTGAAAGGCTTCAGCAAAATCTTGTCCTTGGGTTTGATTGCTTCAGGACATGCTCCCAGAGTCTCAGGGTGCAGATTCTGACTCTGTACCTCTCCTGAACTGTATCAGTGAAAAAGTTTGAGAAATATTACCTAGATCTAGAGTCAGTAAACTTTGCATCCTCTAAGGGAAGAAGTAATACCCTGCAACACATCTTTGTTAGCATGTTCAGACTCTTGAACGGAGACTGAAAAGTGACAGCACATAGAACAGGCTTAGCTTGACAAGCATATGTGACTTTTATAGTTTACTCATGCTTTAAAAACAGTGAAACTCCAAAGGAAATGAAATCAGGATGCCAAAGAGAGATCTGCACTCCCATGCTCATTACAGCACTATTCACAACAGCTTAGATAAGGAATCAACTTAAGTGTCTATCGGCAGATGAATAGATGAAGAAAATGTGGTATTTATGTACAATGGAATAGTATCCAGCCATAAAGAATAACATCCTGTCATTTGCAACAACATAGATGAACTGAGAAGACATCATGCTAAGTGACATAGGCCAGACACAGAAAGACAAACATTGCATGATACTTACATGTGGAATAAAAAAAAAGTTAAGCTCATAGAAACAGTTGAACTCAGAGACAGAGAGTAGGATGGTTGTTACCAGGGACTGGTAATCAGGGAGGTTGGGGAAGTGTTGGTCAAAGAATACAAAACACCAGTTAACAGAAATAAGTTCAAGAGATTTACTGTTCAGCATGGTGACCATAGTTGCTAGCACTGTATTTTATTCTTGAAAATTGATGAAAGTAGATTTTAAATGTTTTCACCACAAAAAATGATAAGTATATGAGGTAATGGATAAGTTAATTAGCTTGATGTAGCCACTCTACAATTTTATTTGTCAATTAGAAAATAATGAAAAAAATTGAAAATCAAATAAGCATCTTGACATTAGGCTTTTGTTGAAACTTAAACATAGTTCTCAAATATCAGTCCTTAAGAGTAATCTGGCCAGTGCAGCAAATGTACACTATAACAAATGGTTCTTAAATTTAATTTTTTGGGGGGGGGGATTGTCTAGCTTTATTGCCTAGGCTGGAGTGTGGTGGTGCAATCATAGCTCACTGCAGCCTCAAAGTCCTGTGATTATTACTCTTGCCCCAGCATTCCAATAGTTGGGACTACAAGCGTATGCCACCATATGAAACTATTTTTTTCCCTCTCCTCTCCTCTCTTTATTTTTCTTCTCTTATTTTCTTTTCTGTTTTGTAGAGACAGTTCTTGCTATGTTGCTCAGGCTGGTCTTGAATTCCTGGCCTCAGGTGATCCTCCCACCTCAGCTGCTGTTACTCAGATTTGAGTAAGCTTCAGAATTACTGGAAGGCTTGCCACAGCACAAATAGCTGAGTCTCACTCTCAGTGTTTCTCAGTCAGGATGTGGGGGATGAGGGCAAGAATTTGCATTTCTAGCAAGTTTCCAGGTGATGCTGGTCTGGCTATTACACTTTGAGAGACACTGTTTTACAAGATTTGAATATGTAAGACTCTTATTTCATCATGGAAATAATCAGCAGAGCTGAATAGCAGCTTTGCATTGAGGAGTGGGCATTTCATCTCCAGTTAGCCACAGCCTTTAGCACTTCTTACTGCGTATACCAGTCCCATATACCAGTCTGCATATACCAGTCTGTAGACAATATAGTTTGTGATAGCTGCTTTAGGATGCAGACACAAAGATAAATAAACAGAACTGGCCCTTAGTTGCATACTTCTGTTGGCATGAAAATGGTGGAGAATACAAGTATAAGCAAATCTGAGCATCTTGATGGAATAAAAGTGGAGTTGGTACTGAAACAATCCAGAATCATTAGAGTTTTTCCTGGTTGAAAAAACAGTGGCCCAGTCTGCTCAGTGTGGTCAAATCAACAAAGCCACAGATAGCAGAGTGATGCAGCTTCTGTGGACTATGGTCAAATGGAACATTGTTCATGGAGGATAAAGAATGTTTCTTTCAGTTATTTGTTAATAATTTGGTATTTTAAGAAATCAAAAGTATCATCGTATTTTATAAAGAGTTTAAATACACAAAGTTCATTTAAAAAGTATTAATCTCATAAGGCATGGGTACACTTTGACAGTCAAGTGTAAAATACTTCAAATAATGTGGACATTGCCTAACAGTTAGAGAGAGACCTATCAAAACTTAATGTCCAGTGCCAGAAAGAATACTACTTTTTCTCAGGCGGTAGGAGAATAGAAGAAAATCAGATGATAAAACTCTTCCAGCTCAACACCCTTTATATAATCCCTCTGCCAGATCACTGACTTTCTCAGGAAGGAGTGAGGTTCTCGTTGCTGGGGAAAGGGTATTTGCAGTTAGCACCTAAGTCTTTTGGAATTGAATTCCCTGAGGTTTTTGTCTCATTATTACCAATTATTGGCTTAGGAACATCCTACTATTTTGTTAGTGTCATGCTCAGTGCCACTGCAGGCCAACCCACACACCACTGCTAGATTAATCTTAGTAAAGGGCAGCTTTGAGTCACGTTCTTTCTTTCTACACAAATCCTCCATGAGCCCCACTGCCTCCTGGATTAAGCAAAATGTATCAAGCTCATATTCAAATTATTCTATAACAGGACAACAAGTTACCTAGTTTTAACATTCTACTCTCTGTTCTATGTAAATTTATACTCTGAGGGAGTGTTCATCAAGATAGGTGCTCCAAAACTTTAGGAGGGGGAGAAGTAGGGGTATCTTTGACTAATGGGATCAGACAATACATAGTACTGGGGGTCCCTTCTAGATGCAAGGATAAGGCACAGTGGGAGGGCTCTGCCCATCCATGTAGGCTTTAGGCAGAGAGCTCTTCTAAATATCAGAAGTATCCTGGAGCAACAGTATCATTACTGAACTCCAGGACAAGAGAGTTAGTGAGAAAATAGTCACCTGAAAATAAGGGTATGATATTTTCATGGGACCATGGATGGTGAATCAAATGCATTGAAGTCAGAAGAGGGTTAACAAATCTGAATTATCAAAATCCATATGTTTTAAATCAGAATGCTTAAGCCCTTTTTCTTAAAAATCCTTATCTTTCCATTTTTCCTGACTCTGATGCTTTTCTGCCGAGTTTACTAAGTGGCAGAAAGAAAAGATGACTGATTACCCAAAAGTGAGAAGAGTTCTATGAAAGCAGAGAGGAAAGAACGCAGGGGTGAAGTTAGTCCATTAAACATGACTTAGGCTAAACAGCGTATATTGATGAATTACTTGAGTTACCAGATGACATCAGTGTGACCTGGTCAGATGGCAGTACTCAAATGTGGCAGTAACCCTTGGACTCAGTAAGGTATCTTCATGCACAAAGAAAGTTAAACTGGACCCAGTGAGCCAAATGTTTCGATATACCTTAAGTAAGTTCCCATTTTATACATCAGCAAAACCACAACTCATATAATTTTTTATATTTTCAACACACTCTGATATCCATTACCTCATTTAATGCCTGTGACAAATTTTTTGAAACAAATAGAACACAGATTTTTTCCATTGGAGAGACAGGGAAAGTGAGACATAGGAAAGTTGCATGGGCTATTCCAAGACCAGAAAGTAGAATTAGATTTGGGATTAGGACAGATACCTTTTGAAGCAATGGCAAAGATTTCCATTCCTATGCTAGAAACCATTGCAACTGCAACATTCAGCTTAACTTAGTAAGTGATGTGGTGGTTCAGGGGTAGTTATCATGACAGATGTGCCAGATCCATGGCAGAAGTGGTTTGTGGTAGGAATCAGAACAATCTTGTTTGCTTTTGTATGCCATAGTACTTGACCCCATAATTGCATTCAGGAGATATTCAGAAATTCAGGGAACGAGGTGATCAGTTAAATTCTGAAATATGTATGTGTCACTTGTATCATCAGCATTTAAATATATTTCCTAGGAAAAGGCTGCAAAAATCATTAAATAGAAATTTTGCTTTTTGTTGCAGCATAATCAAAACCTGCCTTATTAGTTTAAGCTAAGTAATTTCTGGAAAGAAAGAGAAAAAAAGAGAATTCAATATGGAAACTAAACTGGATTCTCAGGAATAATGAGCAAATTTGAATGGTGGAAAATGTCAATTAAACTATAATTATTTACATTTTTAAAAGGCTTCAAGCAGTAATATGACAAACTGAGCAAGCTTTCAAGTAACGTAATCAACTCCCAAACACAAGTCACCGATACACAGCCTTTTCACCAGATTATTAAACAATTCTACATCCTTTTTAATTAAAGAAGCAATCTAAATTCAGACAATTGGCATTTAAATTCTGAGCATAGATTAGTCTTTGAACAAATTTGCTTAGAAAGTATTAATTTTTTGTTATAACCCAAGATGCTTTTTCCCTCTTCTCATCCCTGCATCTTGCTAATGTTTCAGTGAAACCAGTAGCAAAAGCATTTGGCTTGGTGGTCTATGAAGAAAATGTCTGTCCTTTCCAAAATGAAGATTTTTTTTCATTTATTTGACCCATTAAAAATAAAAGAGTCATTGATTGCAATGGTCACTTTCTGCCTTGAGATGCAGTGGACAGGACCAGATGAAAAATTAATCAACCCTGAGTTTGGCTTTGTCATCTAGTTTGCCATGAAAGGTACTTTTCTTCTTCTTAGCAATGCTTCTTCAATCGGTTCTTATGGCATTCAATCATTTCTACAAGGCCAACCATAGGGATGGGGGTGAGTCATGTGATGACAGATCAGTCTTATCACCTCATCTCCCAATGCACAGTGATCGGTCCAGTAAGAATCTCAAGTTAGCCAATCAGAGATTTAAAAAATTCAAACTGAGCAAAAAGAACACTTTCTTCTGGTTTCCAGACTCAAAAATTTGGAACACAGAATGCCCCATGCCCATATCTAATGTACTATTGATAAGCTGGTCTGAGGGGATGAAGCTGAGTCAGAGCTGACAAGAAGAGGAAGCAAGTGCAGATAACAGTTGAATTCCTCAAGAAAATCTACTCAGAGGAAACATTCTTGCCCTTCATGTAATATAGTTTTTAAAATATCAATAAATTTGTTCATTAAAACAATTTTCCAGTGTATACTGAGATTTCTTGTCCCTTGCCATAAAAAGTATCTTGACCAATATAAACCCTTGTCATTTCTTTTTCCACTTAGAGGCTTATCACACCCTCCTTCCACCATTTAGTAATGGCCTCTCCCTACCATGGTTCCTATGTCTTCTCAGAATGCCCTTTGAAAAATACTTGTATACTAATTTCTCATTCACACACTACCACATAAAATTGTTCTTTCTAACAGTTGGCTCTTAGACATGGTGGATTCTTACCAATGACTCTTGTAACTCTTTTAAGGTAATAAAACAATTGACTTGCAAGAAACATTTCAGGAGAAAAATGACATCTGATGTTCATAGCTCTTTATGTAACATGTAGGAAAGACTACGTTTTTTTCTATTTTAAAATATGTATCTTTTATATCTGTTTTAGGTATTTCCTATAACTAGTCAAGCATCTACCCTAAAATTTGGAGTTAGACATCTCTGATCCTGAAACTTTGCTTCGTCTCTACTGTGTGAGCATGGCAAGTTACTTAACTAAGACTCAATTTACTCAACTGAAAAGTACAAATAATAATACTTAGCACTCCACAGGGTAGTTGAGATGATCAAGTTCAAAACTCTAAGCAAGGCACTAATTATAGTTAGTACAGTGTCCACTCATTAAATGTTAGTCAATGCTTATTATTATTATCATTATTATCAATAAGGCAAAGAAGGTGAATAGACTCATTTGATAAATTATATATTCATTTAAATGTATTCTAAAGATCCATTCTAAATCATTGACTTATATTAACAGACCAGGTCAGAATGTATAATTAATAGAGCTACACTGATATCTTATTTTAGATAGTACTTTATTTTCATTTATGTTAGTTCATTTGATTCATCTCTAGGAGGTAATATTATGTACTTTCCAGAAATTAAAATGAGGAACAGAGAGAAAAAGTGACTCATTAAAACATAACATTAAACAAAGCCAGGACAGATAATTAAATCTTCTGATCATTTATATAGAGTTTGTATGCTTATTAATGCTAACAAATTGAAATATCAAAAATCTTATGCCGGGAGCCACAATCACTAGTAAAAGTAAGGTAAAAGGGACCTGAAAACAGGAAAAACGCTGGCTTGCAGCAAGGTTCCAGTAAAATGTAGCCATGACGGAGGCAAAGCCCCATGGGCCCTGTTGATGGACCTTCCCTAACTTTGAAGGATTGCATGCATAGGCTTGAGAATATTCCCTCTTTAGTTGAGATAATAGATGCGCAAGTGGATGATGGCATTTGACAACAAAAATTATACATAGGCATAATGGAGGTGAGATTGCAGCAAAAAGGGTGCCCCTTAGAATGTGCAAGGATGTGGAATTAGCAGTAAACCCATGTATAGAAATGTAAAAAAGTCTCAACAGCAAAAATTTTCCCCCTGAAGGGACAAGGGAATGCAAATTTTGAAGCCATTAGCTAAAAAGAAAAAACAAGTACTTCCTCATATCCTTTATAAGTAACAACATTGACAGTTGTGATTGATGAGGAAGTGGGAAATTGAGACAGAGTATCTCCAAAAACAGGTGCTTTCGGGTAAAACAAGTCACAGCCTTTTGATTTAAGAAATATTATAGTTTAATTAGAAAGAGGGTTAAAATTAAAGTAAGGATTAGATAAATAGCAGTTTTAATTAAAAGATAATTGTTTATTATAGATGTAGGTATTAGTTAAATAGAAAGAATAGGAAATAATTAAGTTTTAAGGTAAACTTAAAATTATATGCACTTAATGTAGTTTTAAAATTAAATACATTTAGGATTAGAAGTAAGATTAATTTCATATATAAGTGTAGATTTAGACATAAGTTTTGTTTAGAAATATAAAATGTAAAATGGGTAGAATTAAGAAAATAGATAGAACAGCGAAGGGAAGAGATTCAGTTGGCCTAGAGGTCACAGGATGTGGCTGATAAATTGGCAGCTGGTATTTTGTTACATCACCGGTAACAGGACGGAACAAAATGAAACTTGTAAAGGTCAACTTCCCCATGAACAAAAGAAAAAACATGATGTAAACATTTGATGTGTAACATGGGATACATTTTGTGGGTAGGGGGTCAGTAAAAAACCTATATAAGCTTGTAAGAATTGAATAAAAATTGGCAGTCTTGAACTCTCCCCAGGAAGAAGGATCCTGTCGTGTTCGTCTTTTCTTTTTAGCCACTTCCCGATTCCCCCTCTCAAGTCCTGACTCTCTCCTGGAGCTGGACTCCAGTAATCTTAATTTAAAATGAATCAGCTCTCTCACTTTCTAGAAACTAAAATCTGGGAAAAACTTGGGATACAATGATGAATTGAGGTGTGGCAGATAATAAACAAATGCTATAACTGGGAAACTTAGTAGTAAATTTATACTTAGCGCTCAAGTATTAAAGTGTATAGCTGGAATGCATCCTAGGAAAAAAATCTGTCCAATTCTTCTTTGTCAGAAGCAGGGAAAGGTGCCTAGAGAAGCATTGCTTTCTTATTTGATTATGTCTTCTTTATAGTTTTAGTTAGTAAGTGAACAGGGCAGTACTAAAAACCATTACCCTAGATTTTTAACTACCGATCTTTTCTTATGTAGTGTAGTGGAAAGGGCAGTAGATGAGGCTTTATCTTCCTTCTAACTCTATAATCTTGGCCAAATCACTAAATTTCTTTAGGTCTCAATTTTCTCACATGTAAAGAAGGAATAACCACCCCTTACCTTAGAGACTCGGTGATCAAATAAGACCATATATATTAAAACACTTTATAAACAATAAAACACCAAATGAAGGTGAAAAATCATTATTGGACAGGAATTGCAGATAGATTTTGACTTGACTATGGAGCTCTGCCTAAGTGGTATTGGCTATCCAGAATGCTGTGTTGGGGTTTTGAGAATTCCTGGGACTCAGAGGAAAAAAGAAGTTTTAATTGGTCTGTGATCATTGCCATGGAAGCAGGAGAGGGTATTAGAGACACATGTGGCAAATATTTAGGGCACTCTCTCTGCATAAGGGAGTAGTGGCTATGACAGAGAGCTCTGAAGAGCCATATGATCAGAGGCACGGTGTTTCGCTGCTCTACTTCTACAAAATGTAAAAGTCCGTAAAATGAGTATCACTTTACCAAATGCAGTATGTTATCATGAAGACTAAATTAAATAGTGTGTGCAAAAGAGCTCAGGAAACTGCAAAGTAGCATCTAGTAACATTATTATGGCATAAAATATTACATTTACAATTGGTTCTTGCCCATAGAAAATATTTCCTTTATGTGGATGAAACTAAAAGTTAATTATCCCTCTGTAATAGTGACAAAACAATACAAAACTGATGTTCTTAACTGAATGCTAGCAAGAATATATTTTACCTATCCTCGGTTTCTAGGTTTTTGTCTGTCACTTTAAATTGGCTAACTGTTTGACAGATGTTCAATAATTGACACAGCTTATCTTCCTCTCTCAGGCTCCTTTCCTACTCAATTGCTAGCATTTCTAGTTGTTATAGTAACTGTAAACATTAATGATTATTCCTACATGCCAAGGGGATTGAAACACATTTTTAAGTTAAAAGTTCCCTCAGGGGAAACAGTATCCATTTCTGGTAAAATGGAAAATATTATATGATTTAAATTCCCTAGATACTGTATTTACTACTGCTAAATACACAAATCTACTTCTATAGTTTTGCATTGGCAATGATTTTTTTCTTCCATCTGACAAACAAAACGAGTTGGAGGAAATTCAGAAACTCAAGTTTTCCCCAGTGTAAGGAAGGAAGAATTCATCTAGACAAATTCTGAATAAGGAACCCAAGGGGGAGTTTTGGAAGCAATCTCTCACAGTCACACAGTACGGAACAGGCACAGAACGTTACTTCCCATGACCTGGTACAAGTTAAGGTCCCTCCAGTTAAAACCTAAGCAGTCTCAAGAGTAAAATTGGGAGGATGATATCTATACTAACCATGTGTTTCACCTTAAATGTAAAAAAATATGTAATGGGATCATTATTGTCATTTGTTAGAAAGAAAACAGTAGTCTATTCCTTGGAAGAAACTGAAAATAAGTTGAAAGGCAATAGTAGCACAAGTATTTCAAGCTCATGGCCCATGGGCCAGATCTGGAAAATAGCTGTGTTCTGTTTCCCATGCTACTGTGTAACATTTTAAAAAGTGATGGCTAACATTCAAAAACTGAAAGATTTCACATCAAAATCCACATTTATAGCTTCTCATAAGAAACCATAAGATCAGGCAGTACTGAGTCTCTTATTTCTTCAAGGAAATAATTGACCTGAAATGAGCAGTGGCTGGCTTGTATAAAGGGGGCATGTGGATCCCCACCTGACACACATTGTCTTATTCAGTTACACTCTAACCTGCCTGGCCGTAGGAGACAACAGAGTTTGTGAATTCTGGCTGAACTTCTTCTTTCTTTCCCTCCCTCCCTCCCTCCCTTCCTCCCTTCCTCCCTTCCTCCCTTCCTCCCTTCCTCCCTTCCTCCCTTCCTGTTGCTGCAAGAGCTTTATTTTCATTTGGTCTGAGGCTTGGGAGAGTGCTCCAGGGCGGTTAAAAAGCTGCCTAGTGGCTGGAGGGGGAGGCTCAGGCAGAAGAAGCCCTGATACTTGAGCCCCCCGCTCCCTGCCCCAGTCGTGCTTGAGGGTGAGCCTTTTGAAGAGGTACTCGCTCAGCCTAGCCTCCAGCCCGGCCAGCCTGTGAAGGTTGGTCAGGTGGTCACCAATCTTCTTGATGAGTTTCACTTCCTCATCTAGGAAGTGGTTCTCCAGGAAGTCACAGAGATGGGGGTCTGTACGGGCAGATCCCAGGGTATGAAAGTCCAAAAGGGCTTGGTTCAGGTTCTTCTCCAAGGTCATGGCGGCTTCCATGGCGTCCAGGGTTTTACCCCACACATCTTGAGAGGGCTTCTGGATATTCTGGAAGAGGGGGCGGTCGCCACGCTCGTTTTGCGTCTTCATGAGACGCTGGGCGCCCTTGCGCTTTATCACTGCCAGTTCGTGCAAGAAGTGGCCCACGCCTTCCAGAGCCACGTAGTTTTGCGGTACATAGAGAAGTCTAGAGAGAGGTAGGTGTAGGAGGCCGCCAGATGCAAGTTGAGCATGTGGTTGACGACTGCCTCCACCTCCGTGGAATAATTCTGGGAAACCTGGGAGCTCATGGTCGGTTGGCAAGAAGGAGCCAACCGCAAAAACGATGTTCCTTGGTCCCAGAAACAGGAAGTGACTGAGAAAGTGGTCTCGGAGGTTGCAAGTGGAGAGGAGATCGGAGGGCAGTGGGAGGCTGGAAGAGAAGGAATCACCGGGTCTGTTCTGTCCAAACACTGTTGAAGCAAGAGACAGGTCCGCAGGACTGCAAATGCGCTGCTTGAACCCCTTTCATACATGACAGGGATTCAGAAAGCAAATCATCCTGACTTCCATCAGCCCCAACTACTTGCAACCCTGGATCTTCTTCTATAAAGTAGAGGGCAGCTAATGTCTGGGTAACCTTCAGTGGGCAACAAACCCTGGATAAGTTATTTGTGTTCCCATTGGTGCCTACCTGATTCCTGAATTAGGAAACCAGAGAAAGACACCAATGTGAATGTCTGTTTTTTTCGAGTGGGAGTCTCACTCTCTCGCCCAGGCTGGAGTGCAGGGGCATGCTCATGTCACCCACAGCCTCTCCCTGCTGGGCTCAGGTGATCTATCCTTCTGCCTCAGCCTTCCAAGTAGCTGGAACCACAGGCGAGTGCCACCATGCCCAGCTAATTTTTTGATTTATTGTAGAGACGAGGTCTTGCCATGTTGCCCAGGCTGATCTCAAACCCCTAGGCTCAGGCAGTCCTCTCACCTTGGCCTCCCAAAGTGCTGGGATTACAGGCTTGAGCCATTGCACCTGGCCTCATGTCTTTCTTAATGCATAAGGTTTTCCCCTTCTTTAAAAAAAAAAAAAAATTACTGTGGCTACAGATACATAAAATTTACCATTTCAATAATTTTTAAGTGTAGAGTTTAGTGGTATTAAGTCCATTCACATTGTTATGCAACTATTATAATTGTTCGTCTCCCAAACTTTTCCATAATCCCAAATTGAAACTCTGTATCCTTTATGCCTAGTTTTTAATCACTCATTCAACAAATACATGGTGTTTGTATACTAGGTGAAGGCATTCTGCCAGGCGCTAGGGACACAGCAGAATATATACTCGTTCTAGGAGAATCAAGTTTCCTGAGCTCTGCTCATGTTTCCAGGACAGCAGATCTTGTGACTCGTGTACCTCTTCCCCCTTGAAATGACTTCAAGTATAGGATCCTGGACTGCAATCATATTTTATGGCAAGATGACAAGTGGACATCATTTGTTCTTGATGCCTAGGTTCCCCGACCTCGTACCCTTATCCCAAATTTTTAAAAAACCAGGAATCATTTCTTTCCCATTCTCAGTAGATGCCATATGAGAGAGGCTAATCTCCATTCTGACTCCACAAATAGACTTATGTCCTATGTCTGCCCAATCAGCATTTGTTATCCAGCAGCACCTCCATACCCTTCACTCACCATAATTGGTTTAAGGGTGGGCATACGACTAAAGTTGGCATATGAAAGTCAATTTTGAAGCTTTTGCTAAAATTACTGGGAATGAGGCATTTTCTTTCTGCTGACTTACCATGTAGTGAGAGGCAGTTTGAGAAAAGCAAAGAGAGAGATTCCTAACTATCATTTTATGCTAATAAATTCTCATGTTTGTTTAAGCTCATTTGAGTTGGATTTTGACTCTTACAACTGAAAAGATTCCAATTAACAGAACAATTAGGCAACAGACATAGTACTGAAGAGTTTTATGTAACTGTAGCAAGCATCCAGTGAGCAACTATATGGGGACTTCTGAAAATATGTTCTCAAACTCTACCTTCTTAATTATATTTAAAACAAATAATTGCTTTTGTCCCTCCCAGAGTTCTCTTGTCCTAACACATTTCTGGCTTCTCTGCTTTAAATATTCTTCCCTAGGTTTTTATTCAGTCTCATTCTAACTGAAAAACATATCATCTACAAGCATATGCTAAGATTTTAGATACAATGCCACATCTTCCAGTTGTTAGCTGTGGATTTGGGGCAAATAACTTCAAATCTCTAAGTATTCTGGTAGTCAGGTTCACCCTGGTAAAAGCAGGGGGACAGGGAAGACAAGCGAATTGGCATTCCCCAAGGGAATTATCTCTTCAGCTGATCACTTCTGATGCATAGTGGTGAAGATTCAGGAGAGGGGTAAAAGGTGGAATGAGGGAAGGTCTTCCTCAATAAAAGCTCTGCGCACAAGCATTCAATATTCACTTGATATTTACTAGACAGTCATGTGCTAGCATGCTATGAGTTTGCGCAGGACAGACAAAACAGGCAGTAGACCACAAATTGTCTGTTTATCCTGTAAAGGGCACATGGCTGTAGCAGGACCAGGGCTAAGGTCTGCACAGAGTTGTATTCGATGAGCTTCACAAATACAGAGCAGTCACCTCCTGATGTGTCATCTTTAGTTGTAAGGGACAACAAGATACATATAATTTTAGCACTCTTGCAGCCCTTCAGATCACAACTTGCTGGGTGAACATTGATTAGCTGACCTTCTTTGATGATGCCTGACCCTGGATGCACTTATTTGGCTTGTGGTAGGAGTTTGAACTTTTTTTTTTGCTCTTCATAATCTTCTTAGCTGGCACCTGATGAGCAAGGGGTGATCTCAGTCTTTAGCTGACTCTCTGCTTGTGGATGATTATATATGTACCTCTTACTGACCTCTAAAGACATGGGTGCCAAGGTCACAGTTTAGCTATTAGAAAAAAACAGGCAAGTCTATTTTTTTTTTGCAACATTTGCCTTTTCTCTTTTAATTATAACAAAGAACTGAAAAAGTAAGGTTACACTAATAAGATTCAGACCAGAGAACTATGACCAACAAGCTGAGAGCATATAAGAACAGGAATGGACTTAAGAGAATGTGTGAGCATACATTCTATAAAGCAAGATTTTAAAAATGTGTGCCATGAAATACTAGTTCAATTGAACGAAAAGAGATGTTACATGTACAAATATATTTGGGAGATACCAGGTTGAAAAAGTTGGGTAGATTTGTTTACTGTAGGTTTCTCTAAATCTTAGCATTGTAAAATTCCAAGAGGAAAAATTGATATGTAACATTTCCCAAATTAATTTAATCAAGACCTGCTCCCACATCCTCTTAAGGAATAAGAATTGATTACTGAAGACCAAAAACGGCATCTCTATGATCACAGTGTCATAATGATTAAGATGCCATTATTGACTAAAATGCTTGATTAGCTCAACTGCCTTTAGTTGACATCTATTTTGAAAAAGTTATAAAAGATCTCAAGGAGAAGTGTAGGAGAAAAAGTTGAAGAGGCATTATAGCCTCAGAACTAAAAGTAAGAGTCATGAAGAAAGCAGATCTTAGTTCTGAAAACAGCTCAGGACTGTCATTTACTCTCTGTAAGCCTTGTGTAAAATGGGCATACTAACGGTACTTTTCTCCCAGGATTGCTCTGAGTATTTTACCTCCTTTGTTGTTCTTAACATCTCTGTAATTGGACTGCAATCCCTACTTTTGGAAGTGCTTTCAAACAATGTAAAAACCCTCTTGAAATTAGAGACCATCAGCTTAAGTGAAGAAACTTAAAAATGGAAAACCAAATGCCACATATTCTCACTTGTAAATGGGAACTAAACTAAACTAAAGAACTGCAAAGACATATAGAACAATATAATGGACACTGAAGACTCAGAAGGGGGAGAGTTGGGGATGAAAAACCACCTATCAGGTACAATGCTCACAGGTGGGGGTGGAGGGTACACTTAAAGCCTACACTTCTTCTCCACTATACAATGTATCCATGCAACCCAAAACCATTTGTGTCTCCCAAGCCATTAAAATAAAAATTCAAAAAACAAACAACAGAAAACTTCTCTTATCCTACACTTTTGGACCTAGAATTGACAGGCATATTGAAAAGCTTGGTAAAAGTGGGAAAGCATAAAGAAATGCCAAATTTACATAGTAAACATTTTATGGTATTAATTTATTATAAACTATTTATATAATTATATATAATTTATTTTTATTTATTAATAAAATTACTATTTAGACAAATTAATTTATTATTTGTCAATGTTTTTAACGTAAGACCAATGTAACTTTTTCCTTTTATTTATTTTTAAAGTTAATGATCAACTGGGGTTGTTATTTTCACATAAGCTACATTCATCACATTATTATCAACCCTCACTTATAGTTTTGGTTTCTTTAAACAAAATTGTGACAAGATCTGAGTATAGAATCATACTAGAGTATAATTTATAATTGTCTTTGTTTTAAAAATTGACTTCTTGCTTTTCTTGAGTATACTCCAAAAGATTTATATAGTTTCTGTGGAAATGACAATTATTTCCTTTTGAATTTTTATTTCATTAGTTTATGTAATATTTAATGTCTGCTGTTATAAGTAAAACTGGCACAAACCGAACTGGTTTTATAATAAAAACAACTCATTCTTGGCAGCACACAACTCAACAACTAGGAACAGAAGTGTCCAAGTTTACTTGAGAATAGTCTACTGGCCACAACCCTTCAGCGTGCCACAGTCAACAGCCATTATGCATCACAGAAATAATGTAGAGACTCTTTCTGGAGAAAGTTAGTTGAGGGGAGGTGGTTTGAGAGAGCCATGACAGTGCTTTAAAAGAAGACATATTTTACTTTATTGTCCCTTCTACAGATTCTTGCTCATTAGACCACGTAATTTTAAATACAAGTTTCTACATGGGCTTCCTGTTGACACATTGTTAGTTGACTTCTAACTGTAGGTGGTTTCATTAGGGGAGAGTAATGGCGGGATTTTACAGGTATCAAGGCAGATCAATCCAGATAGCTAAGAAGAAAATAGGTTTTTTTTTAGGTGTCCCTCAATTATATAATACGGGTGGTTGCCCAGTCCATGTGAAACAATGCGTTGTAAACTTTTCCAACTGAGTGCAGTGGCTCATGCCTGTAATTCCAACACTTTGGGAGGCAGAGGTGAGAGTATTGCCTGAGTCCAGGCATTTGAAACCAGCCTGAGCAACTTGGGCAAAACCTTGTCTCTGCAATAAATAAAGAAATTAGCTGGGCGTGGTGGCACGCACCTGTAATTACAGCTACTTGGAAGGCTGAGACAGAAGGATGGTCTAAGCCAGCAGGTGGAGGCTGTGGTGGCTGCGAGCGTGCTACTACACTTCAGGCTGGGTGAGAGCGAGACTCTGACTCAAAAAAAAAAAAAAGAAAAGAAAAGAAAAGAAAACGTTTTCACTAATTTATCCTTAGTTGAACAGTAGAATAAACGTATACTTTGAAAGAACCAGAAAGCAAATCCTGAAGCAGCCCACCATCAGCCTGGGGTTTCTATTACATACTCATTCTACTTCTTAATTCTACTATAATATATCTATAATTATTTTAACATAAAATGTTTTAAAGTACAACCATGAAATTCTTCAAATATACTAATAAATATAATTCTCACCTGGTGCTAAATACTATTAAGAAAATGAAAGTGAAATGAAAGAGATGGAGAATGATGGTGAGTACTGTTCTAGAAATACCAGAGAAGGGGTGAAAATGAGCATTGATTTAAAGTGAAGGAGGTTGCAAGCCTTGAGGAATCTGAGGACACACAGTTGAGGCAAGGGAACAACAATCACAAAGGCCCCATTGCTAGTAGGGACATGTTTGTGTCTTTGAGAAACAGTACGTGGCTGGAACAGAATGACGGGGTCAAAGGAGATTATGACTGAGAGCTAGCCAGGGTTCATTTTATGGAGGCTACTGTCTAAGGTAAGAGTTTTAGATTTTGTTTCTCTGAATGAGAAGTAAAGACTTTGAAGGGTTTTCAGCAAAAGAGAAATATGAACTGTCTTAAACTTAAAAGAGTCACCCTGGCTCCTATGATAAAAGACTGGAGAGGGGCCAGAATAGAAGTAGGGACACCAGTTAGGAAGCTACTATGGTAATCCAAGCTACATATTATGTTAGTTTGTGCTGGGGTTGCAATGGTGGAGGTGGGGGGAAGTGGTTAGATGAAGGGCATATTTTGAAGGCATAGCAGTTAGGATTTGCTAACAGATTGAATAGTGGCATAAGGAAAAGAAAGAAATTAAAGACTATCCCCCAGATTTCAGTCTTGAGCCACTGGATATATAGCTGCCTTTTCCCGTGACTGGGAAAACTAAAGGAGGATCAGATTTAGGAAGATGATCAAATGTTCGGTCTGGTCTTATTATTTTTGAGATGGCAATTAGATAACCAAATGAGATGAGAAGGCAATGGGTAGGAATCAAGGATTTATTAGGGAGAGGAGTTGAAGACAAAATTCAGGAAATATCAGTATGAAGATGGCCTTTGAAGCCATGGGACTGGATAAAATCCACTATGGAGTAATATAAAGTGATTAAAGGCTAGTGGAGTTGACCTTAGATCAGGGCCCAGTGAAATTTTGTGTTTATGTTTGGATCAGGAATCATAAACTATCTATTGCCACAGCCACTGCCCAAGACAAAGACACCAACATCTCTTACTTGGATTATTGAAACATCCACTATCCTGGTTTCTCTTCACACAGCTCTTCATTGCTTCAAAAGAGTGAGAATTTGAAACTATAAGCTCAATTACCTAAAATAACTAAAGCTTTCCATTGCCCTTATGTTGAATAACAAATTCCTTAAGATGGTTTCAATAAGGCTCAATAAGAATATTTTAAATGGTGAATGAATCTCAATGTTTTCTCTTTAATAATGTGTTTTTGAAAAAAATGGGCGGAGGGAGGAATTAGCTTGCTTCTTTTGTTTGTTTGGATTGAGTATGAAAAGGCTTCTTTGTTTTAAAATAATATATTTCAGTGTGACCCAATCAATCCATTAGTAGCTAGCTTTTATTCAACACCTTTGGTCAGCTTCTTACTGTGATATAAAATATAAGATACTATTCCTAGGACTAAACCCCCTGCAGGACATTTCCTTGGTGAAATGTATAATATTGTGGTCAGTGGAGGAAAAATAAAATTCCTGAAAATGACCATGTTATCACGAGTGAAACGTATTTTTAATAACTATGAGGCACAGCTACTTTCAACCTAGTCTTTTCTATTCCTTATGGATTATGCTTCCACTACATAACGAAGAGCCTCTGACCCACAAAAAAATGAAAATATTTTTTCAAAAAGGCTTGAGGAAACAACAAAATCCCTAGACCAGTGAACATATATGGATTTGATGTTGGAGCTGAATTGGAAACTGATAAACTCATTTCTTTATTGCTGGCTACAGATAGAATCCTTGATTTGGTTTCCATGACCCTACGGATGAAATTATAGCAGGAATATTAAATGAAAATAATGCTAATTCTCTTTCATTTGTAAATGAATTCCATACCACACTACATTTTTTTTTTGGTGGTAATGGTAGGGTTGGTAAAATAAAGATATATGAGTGATTGTAGGTTATAATAACGTCACAATATAAAGCAGTTACAACTGGGGTTGTAGCAACTAACTACATTGAAACTACATATGGTTTCTCTGGCATTCAGCACAGGAACAGCACATGAACAGAAAGTATCACCTCTTTAGCAATTAGAAAAAAAGCAGCAGAATTATAAAAATATCTTTTCAGTTGACCATATGCAAACCTTTCACTTTATAAAGGTAGGTCATGCAGCTAATTCCTAAAACACTGGAACTCGGGCCTCCTGTCTTCTGGTCCAGTACTCTTATACTAGTATTTTTGGCTTAAGAATTGGGAGCTTTAACATTTAAAAAATATCTAGACTTCTAGCTTTTCTAAAAAAAAAAAAAGGAAGGAGAGGGCCAAGGGGAGGAGGAAAAAAGAGAAGAAGGGGAAGGAAGAAGAAAGAAAAAGAAAAGGAAGGATCTGGGTTTACATTATCATATGGGAAAAGGATTAAAACTTTTTTTTTTCCCTAGGGACACATTTATCTTGGGTTAACTTTCTGGCTTTCTTACCCTAGAAATATGATAAGGTGAAATATCAGTCATATGAGCAGGCAATGTTGTTATGGTAAAAATGACCCAGGACTGGTATACTGCATCTGGCTGGGAGGAATGCAAATGAACTATCACATCTGGTGAGAAGTAATTGCCTTGAGCTTCCCTGAGTGTGGTGATTCTTGTCACTAGGTTTGTTCCTCATGGGAACTTTGGATGCTTTGCCTATGGGAATGTTATAAGAGATCTTGGTTCCCATTTAAGACATGAACCTTCTAGGTCAGGAGGCTCCACACTTAGCTACATGAGTTTAACTTCTTTTCTCTTAAGATAGCACTTGGGATAATAGAAATTTTAAAATAGAGAGCAAGTCTCTGTATTGCTGCTGGAACTACTTCAGGGACTCCCAGTGAAGACAAAGGCCTGGCAATGCTCTGTTGGCACACACTCTGTCATGTTCCTAAGTGAGTTGGATGCCAAGTGTGACCCTCAATAATCAAGACATCGTGTCTAGTTGAGCCTAAGAACATCCTCTTGAGGGCATTGTACAACAGTAAGGTACCTCTCATTGATGAGATGTATGCTCTCTAGTTCTTCAGGATCTCCATCATTCCCTATTATCTCATATCTGGCTCACTCCGGTTCAATGGCAATGTAGTCCTTGAAAATTTTAGAACCCTGTTCTAGATTCTAGAAAGGATAACTAATTTCTACAGTAACTTGACAAGTAACCTATTAAGGGAAGCAATAAACCTTTCAATACTTTGAGCATTGGAGATATAAAAATCATTCACTCGCATGGTCCAACCTATTTCTGTTTTGATACACCCTTTGTCTGTTTTTCTTTCTTTCTTTCAAGATAAAAGCAAAAACCTGCCATCCTGACCAGGTGGGCTTCCAATTTTCTCTTTCCTGTACCCAGTTTTTATCAGCAACTAAGGTAGATTAACAAATGATCCAGCCAGTATCAGAAAGGAACTTGTGATTTACTTTAGAGAATACTTTTAAAAACAATTACTTGGAAAATAGATCTTGACAACATATTAGCTGTCATATCTTAGGACAATTCTTTTGCAAATTAAAAAAATAATATTTTCAAAATAATTGGGCTCTGTTTCCAAGAATTCACCATAACAATTAGAACTATATCTCTGAAATAAATTTAGTATGTGCATGTCTTTATTTTTTTCAAACTGGTTACAGGTTGTCACCAAGCTAAAGGAAGGAGGCCATTAGCATGACATTCATCATTCAGTATTTCCAGGAATTTCATTTGAGAGAACAATCTACCTGCTTTAGTTTTTATGAATCCCCTATGAGTTACAGATGCCAGATGTCTTTTCTCTGCCTGTCTCTCTGATGACAGGCCTAGTGGCACATAAAAGGAAAAGCAGTCGGTGTTGGGAAGGAAACTCACAACTTACAGCGGGACAGTCTATTATTAATGGAGAAAGTCATAGGGTAGTTAATGTACGGATGTCAGACTTTCCAACTTTCATACAGTCCCCTTGGGAAGTGGTGCCGACAGATGTGTTGAAGGCAGAACTGCAAGCAGAGCAGATAGTCAGCAGGGGATCATTAGTCTGCTTCAAGAGCTGGGGCTCCTGGGTGATTAAGAGGTAACAGCTTACAAGAGCCATGTATAAATTACACATCTCAGGGTCAACACCCAAAATGCTTCTTAATTTTTTTTTTTATAAGGCATAGGGTCTGAATGGCAAATGTATTTCATCAGTCTGCCACAGAAACTCTTAAAACTTTAATATTTCTCATATCCATGATCTATAAAAACAACTGATTCTTTACTTAATTTATCCTGGAATGTTTCCCAGAGTCTATTGGAATAAGGATATGGTGAACTGTATGTGAAAGAATGAGCAAAAGAGCCCTCTGACTTACAACTCCCTTTAAAGATACTTTGTACACAGCAAAGATGAGAGTTTTTAAAGCTAGGATTACAGAGGATTAATTTGTCTCACTCTGTTTTATCTTTTAATGGGCCCATTCACTCTCATTCTGAAAACTGCAGTAGAGTCACATGAAAACTTAGATATTTTAAGCTTTGTGGATCTACTTTGATAGTCGAACCAGAGAGGTCACATGTGGTGCTTAATGATGGAACACCTTCCATGTGGTTTCTTGAATGAAGCTGCTCATAGAAAATGAACAGAACAGCATTCTCTGCCTTACTCTAACATGCTTAGCCCTGAACCTTTACATTTATTTAATTAATTTATTTAAATTTGAAAGATGTGGGGTACAATTCAGGATTAGGTATACAAGTGGTCATTGTACAGGTAAAGTTTAGGCCTCCCGTTGGTTCCCACTTTGCCTAGTTTGATAGCAGGTACCCTTATTATGGTTGTATGCTCCTGTCCCCCAGTAGTATCCTGCTACTGCCAAGCCATTTCTTATAGTATTATGGTAAATGTTCAGGGTCTGCTTGTGAGTGAGAACCTTTGCATTTAATTCAGACTTGATTATTAATTGTTTTTAAGCTATCTGTAATGCCAGTACATAATGAAATAACTTACATCAATTGCATTTTTGCTGTTAAAGATTGAAGCTCGGTACATGGGATTGTGCTGCAAATAAAAGAAGGTCTACCAGTGGGAAGCAAATTTGGTATGGTATCTGCTATAAACTAAAACATAACATATTTCAGATCACAGCCACTTGCAGACTTTGGACTACTGACTCTCCATCTTCTCTATATATTTCGCTGGCTGGTTTTTAGTGACAAACACCACATTTCCCCAGTCTAGATAAGTATGAAAATGAAAATAGAAGCTATGTCAACTTGAATTTAAAGTTTTCTAACCTGAAAATGAACTAGTCCTCTTTGCATAATGCACTCCCCCGCAAGCTATTTTCTTAACTAGGCTATAGTGCCATTTGGGAATGGGAGTATATATATGTATATTTTTTTCATTCCCTGCAGAAAGTCAAGTTGCCTGAACATTGCTATGTGCAGATTTAATGCACATCACTGCACATGTGCCCCAGTAACCCGGCAAAGGCCTGACACTGGAGATTCAGAACAGCTCCAGGCAGGAGCAAAGCGGATTACTGTAAATCCAGGCATTTTTATTGATACCCATCTCTCAAGGCAGGGTAGCAAGGATAGCTATTTTAACTTGAGTATCCAGAGTGATTTTCAAATAAAAAAAATAATAAACGCTATATGGCTTCCTGGAGACCAATGTGTCCACATATTATGGAAACTCCTCCACACAATGCAAATATCTTCCTTCTCCAAATGTTAGTACAAAAATGTGTTTTGAAGAAAGAGGTAATTAACAATGGAGAACCAAGTAAAATCTGAGCTGGAAGCAACCTTGAAAAGCACAAAATTAAACCTTATTATTTTAAAATTTTTGCTATGGAAATTTTCTAACATATTACAAATAACAAAAGTAGAAATCATGGTGTGGTGAACCCTCATGTATTATCATCTAATAATTGTAAACATTGTTTCATTCTTAATTGCTTTAATGTCTTTTATTAAGTATGATATTGACTGTCATTTAGCAGGTCATAGATATATCTTTTTACTCTTCATTATGTTTTTGTTTTATTTTACTTCTGAATTTTGTTTTTGTATTTTAAATGTGGAATATGGTAGGATTTAAGCAAATTCTTTCTTTAGTTTCTTTTGAGTTATCTGTACTTTTACAACTCTTATTCCATTTTAAAGCGGGTGTTCATGAATTACCGAGGAATGTCATATTTAGTTAAAGAACATCTCACTTTTTTTCCTCACCTATAAAGTGGGAATATATAACACCTATATTATATGGTCCTTGTAAGCATTAAATGAGTTACTGTTTGTAAAGCATTTAAAATAGTGTCTGACATATATGACCCACTATATAAGTGTTACTAACGTTCATAAGTGAGAACCTCTCCCATTTTGCTGTCTTCGTCATGTTCAGGATTATTCTCATTTCATAAGATAAATTGCTAGCTTTTCATCTTGTCTTTGCTCTGACACAAATTATACAGCACAACAATTACCTTAAAAATTTGAAAGATTTTCTTTATAAAATGTATAGCCCAGAGCACTTGGAGAAGGTAGTTCTCAATAACTCTCAAATCCTTCCACGATAATTGATCTATTCATATTTTCTCAGTTCAATTTTATTACTTATATATTCTCAGTAGATTGTGAATTTAATCCAGATGTTCAAATGATCATAGACTTGTACCATTTTCTTTTATGATTTTAAATCTTTTATGCAAAATTATATACTGTTTTTAATTTCTAATTTTGTGTATTTGTATTTCTCTTGTTTGTTCTTGATTAGATTTGGAGAGAGATAGCTTACATATATATTTTTCTCTCTCAGAGCTCCTCTTGGATATCTCATGTGTATTGTTTTCTGTTTTCTAATTCACTACTTTTGACTTTTATCTTCTTTTCTTCCTTTCCCCTTAGGTTTGTGTTGTGTTCCTTTTGAACTTCATGTGGTGAATACTCATTCCTTGCTTAATAATAAACTTAAGTATATTAGTTCAGACAAAGTTTCGGAATATACTTTTCATAAATTTTATAAGTGTAGATATATCTGTTCTCATTTTCTTCATTTTTGAAACGTATTATGATTCTTTTTTGACATGGTAGGTATTAGCATGTTGATTTGAAATTTGCATGGGTTGATTTTTAAAAATTTGCTGTGGTAGTGTTGTGTATAATTGATTTATAACTAGTTTCTTGCTTAGTTGCATTATGGCAGAAAATAAGGTCTGGTCTATATAATTTCAGTTTTGTTTAAATTTTTTTATTTTCGCTAAACATGTAACCAATTAGAATAAGAATAACAGAAGCACTTGAAAATACATAAATATACATTTAAATTTTAAAAGTCAATCTTATTATTACATTATTGTAATTCTTCATATCTTTATTTGTATTTATTTCACCCATCAAGTTAAATGACAAATATGCTTTAGTAATTTCTCTCTGTATTTCCAAATGTTTAGCATTGTATATTTTGGCTCTATGTTTTATGGTGTTTAAAATTATATAAGTGAAATGTCTTTATTGTGGTTCGTGTATTTTAATAATAAAAAATCACCTTTATCAACTGAAAAATTGTTATATATGAATAAGACTTAGTTTGAACTAATAACTTTATGCTTTTTTATCTTTTAAAAATCTATTTTGTTAGTAGGATAGATACTTTATGTCATCATATTTTGATTAGATGACAAAATTTTTAATTCAATCTGATGCGCTTATGTTTAATATGAAAGTTACATGTCTTTATATTTCACCATAAGCTATATACTTTTACATCTGTCATATTTCTGTATATTTTTTCCATTTATACTTTTTTGCTTATCTTAATTTCTGGTTTCAGTAAATAAATTACAATTTCTTTGATCTTACCATCTCTAGCAACTTAAAGGTACATCCCATTTTTATTTCTATCTAAATCTATATTTTCTTTGATTATTAAAATACATAATATCATAATAACTATTTACTCTCTCTCAAACATGAGAAAATACACAGTGCTCTCACTATTAAAAGGCTGATGAATTTACATGGAATGGTAAGTATGCCTTGATATTAAACAATAAGATAATATGTATATACTGATGATATATCTTTATCAATTACATTGATTACCTATGGATTGGAACTTTACTACCTAATTTCCATATTTATGAAGCTTTCTGATCATTGTACTTTCATTTTATGTTCTTTATAAAAGCTTATCTAGTTAATCATGTTTATCATTAATTCAATTTTCTACAATTTTCATTTGACTTTTTACTGAGTCTGCATTGCAGATTTTAATTCTTTCATTTTTAATCTTTGCCAGATGAAATAGCTCTCTTTTTACATTAGCATCTTTGTTTCATAAAATTCATGTTTTCTTGCACTTGACTGAAAGCACAATGGACATACATCTATTAATTTTCTTATATTTTCTTAAGGCATACCTTTCACATGCATTTTCATTTTGTTTTATTTTGCATCCTTAGGCAATGCCTGACACTTACTCCCTCCTCTCCAGTCTTTTTCTCATTGATTATGTTCGTAAGACATCATGATGGAGTAGATTTTTTATTTAACTCTGTTTATGAACATTGTGATTCTTCCCAGGTATTGAGTTCACCAGCTAAAAATGGTTACATTCTTTTATTTCTGTAAACTGTCCAAATGGGGACTCACAGAATTCCAGTGTTAGATGTTAAGTTTGAGGTGCTTTAACAGCTATTTTTAATTTCCCAACTTACTGGTGTCTGGCTATCATTAAGTTAGTAAGATTTTGAGGAACCAAGTTGAAACTTTCGTCACTTCAGTCATCATTTTCACAGTAAACTGAAATGCTTTTTCCCTGTGTCCACATCCAATATGTCACATTTGCATCTTTTGACAGTTTCTCTATTCCAGAATCATGTACTATTGTTGTCTATAGTACTCCTTCTTTCCCTCTACTGTCTCATCCTTCAAATCTCAGCTCCAGAACAACTTCTTGAAGGGAGCCTTCTGTGACTTTCCAGTCTCCATCATATTCAATCATTGAACCCTGTTCTCCTTCCCCTCACTCCCACCTTACAACCAAGAGCACACATCTCAGTGTGGTGATTTAATTACCTTCCTGCTCCCCAGTAGAACTGTAGCCTGTATGGCAAGGGGAAGCAGTTTGATTCAATCTTATATCTGCAATGTCTACTACAAGGCCTGGGATCTGATAGGTTCTGCCAAAATCTCATATTTTCACTTTTTAAAAGCAATCTATTCTCTTCAACCTTGGAACGCTAATTTACATACTCCATTAGAACCCAATCATAAATCTCATTCATCACAACTATTTTCACTGAAGTAAACTGAAGCTGTACATTTAAAAGGAGTGCTACCTTGCAGATACAGTGAACAAATTTGCAAGGTAGCAAGACACACAAAGAAGAAAGTTTACAAAAGCCTTTCTTATATTTAGGTACTAATTTCATAGAGGTGTCATACCTATCTTATTTTGCAGTAGATGGAAACCACAAAAGGAAGAAATACGAGTCTTTAATAAGCCACATTTTGTTTTTAAAATCCTATTTATCTTTTCAAAAAAAGCAAACTCTAGTCTGCATAAAATGCAAAGGACTGGGCTTCAAATACCTATAACTGAAGCATCTTGGCATTTCTCAGGTGTTCCCTAGTGTATGTGCTGATTTAAAGGAGTGAGAAAGTGTAAATTCCAAATTACTTCAAAAGTGGAGATTCTTAAGATATTTCTGAAATGCTACATTATCAACCGCAACAATCTTTCCAGCTGTGCCTGCCATATGGATTTATGAATTCCTGTGGAGTGTTGTTATAACACAACTCTTTTCCAGGGGTTCATTGTGACAGTGAAGATTGAGATAATATGTTAACCTGCAACTAGTTGATGTGAGAAAAAGAGGGTGTGTTATAGCTAGAGAAGGGAAGAACTTTCTTGGCTGGGTACAAACAGACTGCCCATTGTTAGCAGCCAGTATCACTTAACATATCATAAGCATTCTCCCAACCAGTCTCTAAATTAATGATTAGACATTTCTTTTAGTGCCTAATGCAGGCAGAGTTGGTCTCTCTGTAAAATCATTATGCTTCATTTGGAATTTTGTATTCATTCTGCATATCTATAAATGTCAAAATCATTAATAGATATGGTGAACTCCAATCAACTTGACTGAATAAAAAGTTTTTAAACTATATTGTTTGTCCTTGATGAATATACAGTCACACAATTAAATCATTTTCTTTTAATTCAGTATTTTGATACTGCATAGAATCAGAAGTTTTAATCCTACCCTTAGACAAAAAAGCTGCAATCTATTCCTTTGTGTGTGAAACTGAACTTCACTTGCCCATATGTATAGTTTACTCTGGTCTTCAACTTAACTTTTTCCAGTTACTTTTTCTCAGTTTAGTTTTGGAAACTAAACTGAGCAAGTGTGTGTGTGTGTGTGTGTGTGTGTGTGTGTGTGTGTGTGTATCAGAAAAATGATCAACTTCTTATTTGTGCCTAAGACTTACAGGATCAAGATCCCTGACAGTGGTAAATATGCCATCTCTGAGGCTTAGATTTCTAAGTTCCTAGAGTCTATTTTCAAATACCCAGGACTCAGTCAGCATTTCCTCATCCTAAGTATTGTATTGTTATCCCGCTTACTTCAATGTAACATCATTATACACTGATCTCACAAAATACTGATTCATTGCTGAAGATATACCCAAAGAACTGCTCATTTCTTTTTCAGTTGAAAAGACTAGATTTATAGGGTATAATTCCTGAGGACATTAAGACAAGAGTGGTTCCCACACATCCTGCAGTGATGTCCGCTGGATTATTTATGAAATGCTCAGTCAGGTTCATGCTATTGAAAGATCAGTGTTGATCATTTGTTCTCTTCTGGCTAGTACATCCCTGGTAGCACTCTCCTGGATATGTAATGTGTTTTTCACATCTCCAGACTCTTCAAATCCCAACTGGCACCTGTGTTCCAGTGCAATATCATCCTTCACTGCTTCCTGGGATGGATAACTCCAAAAGAGAAAGCTCTGCATGCAGTTGAGCTTTGTTGAATGATCACAGTTGGTAGATCATTTAGCTTTATGGATCAAATCTCACTTTCCAAATGCCACTTCCTTTTGTACTAATGTGTTTGGTCCTTACTCTGATTGATCAATAGGCCTCCAGTTCTAAGGATAAAATCTGGAGATAATCTATTTTTTTGATATTTAAAAAGAAAACAGAGACATTCCTAACTTGAATTCAAATCTATATATCCACAAATATACTTACATAGTGAATATTATTAAAGAGTTACTGTCAGGAGCTAAGCTGGGTAATTAGTGCCATCATCAATAAACTAAAACCCTTGGTTTCCACCCCAAAAGTACACGGAAATATTTGTATAAATGCAAAAGGTGAAAAGGAGAGAGAAAAGGAATTTCTTGAAATTCATTTCTGCTATTTTTTAAACTAAGTGATTCTCTTTAGACTTCTGAACAAAAATATATTTAATTAACTGCCATTTATTAAGTAACTGAGGCTACTTCCAAGTGTGATAACTGCAAAGACAACTTAAACATCTCTCTAACTAGAACTAAAAGACAAATTGAAATAGAAAGTATACAACTACTACTCTTGGGGAACTCTTCTTAGAAACCAGACTAGCATTTCTCTATACAGGTTAATTTAAGAAATTGAAGGTTCAGTTATATAAGGTTTAGGATTGTTATATGACCAGGGAATGTTTGTTACCTATATAAACTTATTTTTTTCTAATTATAAATGTATAGTTGTTGACATCTAGGCATTCAAAGTATAGTCACGAAACATTCAAGTTGTTTTTAAAAAGAGTTGACAGGAAAATTCAAAGGCAAAAAGTATGTCAGTAGCATCACAGAATATACTTCACCAATTTCAGATATAACTGACATCAGAAATATTCACCTCCCTTCTTGTCACATCTGGTAAGGGAGAAGCAAGTCACTCTTTTAGACATTCCAGGCCCTGATTCCTCTCTTTTGCTTCCTTTGCTGATTCCTTCTTTGAACTAAATAATCTCATGACTGAGAGAAATAATGGAACCTGTATTTGGTGTGGTAAAGACAAATACTTCCAGTGGCCTATCCTCCTAAACATGAAACACTCCACTGTGCCACTTGGGTCAGATAATTTACAAGTAAAACCTGATCAATGTGGCTCTTTTTTTCTGCTTAACTGGTGAAAGAGGAGGCTTAACGAATGCAGAAATATATCACCTTGCAAACTGTTTTATATTATCCTATGCTGATTAAATCACTAATGTGCCATAACTTCCTCTGACTGGGTAAGGGGGACGAGGAAAAAAGGAGAAACAAGTTGATTACATTTCAGATAAAAGAGTTTAGGTTCATATCTTTCAAAGGAACATAGTGGAGTCCAGAAGCATCAAATAAGATTGCCTTAAGAATACTGAATTCCTTATTTTAAAAGGATACCTAGTACTTTACAATGTTAAATTCTTGAAAAAATGGTGCAATAGCAGTATTTCATAGCCACTCCCAATCAATATTTGAAACATTTTGTAGGGTTCCAAGTTCAAATGACAAGAACCCACATTTTGCCTTTTGACAGAACCTTTTCAGAATCATTGATTTCCAACAAGGTCAGTCTTAACCTACTGGACCTGTGGTTTTTAAATTACTGGTAGGCAATAAGGCATCTCTCAGGAGACTCACTTCTTAGGTGACATGTAATGAGCATCAAAAGGGCAGGTACCTCAGTGGTGGCCAAACAACAAAGGCTCAGGATTCTATGATCATTATTTACCATTTGTTACTTAAGTATTTTCAAAATGGGACTATATATGGGCACCTTCTTTCCACACATGCCCCTAATGAGGTCACTTAAAGTGGAATGCTAGCCTTTTCTTTGTTCCCTTATGCACGTTCAACCATGTTACCACTATGAACAGAAAAGATCAACCCTTAAATTGGCATTCTTATAGCTTTGTATGACAATTAAGTGGGATTGTTAATTTCATAACCATTTGAAAATTTCACATTTTGCTTTTTTTAAACTGCCATATAAAATATGTTGAAGACAACATTCTTTAGTCTATTAAAAAATCCTCAGCATGATTTCAGCAATATTTAAAAAGACTTGGCTCCTTCTAAGTCTTTTTAATGCCTTGTTTCTTCTAAGGAAATGGAACCCTGGCACACACTATACACACTGAATAGAAAATGCAAGCATAAAGAATTACACAGAACTTGGCCTTAGAGAAGACTATTGGTAGTTTACCTCAACTGTTCTTTTGAGTCTTTAACAGCGATTTGCAAATGTTAGCAGAATTGCTGAGTCAGTATTTTAATAAAGGCATAATGCCAGAGCATAACCAATTTATGTAATAATGGATGTAAATTTCATATAAATCTCTTAGGAGATATATCTGAAAAATACTTGCCTACTTAAAAATTGATACATGAATGTATATCAAGAATCATATATCTCCAAAGACAAGTAGGTTTTTTATTTAACTTTGAAGCTTAAGCAAATGAAAATAATCAAGCCTAATTAATAAAATAGGAATGTCTGAATGTTTTAATTGTGTAAATTGCTGTCATATTTATTAAGCTTTTTTATCCTCATAAAACATTTGAAAGGTTTATAGAACAAGGATGAATTTCATTCAGCTGGCTTAATACTGTGTATGAATTTGAAAGTTATGCTAGGAACCAAGATATGGGGAAAGAGTAGAAGCCTAAAAGGTTAATGTAGAGGAAATAAGCAGGAAGTGGAATGACTGTTTCTTGAGGCAGGTGGCTAGTTGTCCAAAGCACAGGTGACAAACCTAGGACCCGGTCAGGGTGATGTCAGTAGGCAAGGAGGGCTGATGTAACGGGTGGGGCCCAATAACTACACTTCCTAGACATTAGCGATACTTGGAATTCAATGGAGAGCATGTTATGATTAGCGGTTTGGAGATGGGTTAAAATGGGATCTGGTTCAACTTTGGGTGAGAAATGAGGGTAAGGGTTAAGCTAAGTGGACTACAGTGAAATGGGTTGGTATTTGGAGTAAATAAGGAGGCACCTGAAAACCTAAAGTTATATAGAACTGGTAAACACAGGAGCCAGTTTGGGAAGAATAAGACACTGAGTGTGGAATTAGCAGAGGAGGCAGTTTGACTTGAATGTGAATGTCTTGAAGATTATTCTGGGCATAAAAGATGCTAAATTTTAGCACAGTAAGGTAAGTCCTGTCTCAGTGACTTGTCAGCATAGTTTGGATCTAACTAGTCATAGTGGACATATTTATAGTGGACATATTTATAATCATAGCTCTGAAGGTGACATCCTGATGCCAAATGATGAGTAGGTGTGTGAAGACAGAAGCAGAAGTAAAATGAGGAAATAGGGTTTAAAGAAGTTATATAATTGGTCCAAGACCACAGAGTAAGTTAAAGGAGAGCTGGTACTGGAACGTGGGTGTCCTACTTTTTCACACTTTTACCTCTGTCCCACAATGAATACGAAATGGTCCAGCTGAAATAACCATGCTGTGGGAAGGCATGCTTGTTTCCTTTAGGGCTCTGACTATAATCGGTATGGGTATGTCCAGGTCAAATTACATTTATAGAACGCTGGAGAGATTTGCAAACAGAGAGGTTTTGCTGGGATAAGTCCTACTTGGTTTTGTAATGCAGGTACACAAATTTTCCACCCTGGCTACACACTGGGATCACCTGGGGTGCTTTTAAAAAGTATAAATCATGCCAGAGGACCCCCACTCTCAAGAAATTCAAATATAATTGACTTGGGGTGAGGCCCAAAGAATCACTGGCATAGAGTACAGTACACTTTCCCACTGTTTTCTACTATCTGCAAATAAAAGGGCACTTTCTAGGTGATAGTAACTCTTGTTCCTGCCATCGATTAGTGTGTGCCCTCACATAATCTCTTTGCTTCGATTTCCTTATCTATGAAACACATGTCTTTACTTCTTATGGGATTATTGTGAGGATCAAAAGATAATATAATGTAAACTAAAGCATTACAAACACCATAAAGAAGCCTACAGATGCTCTATTCCAAGTCCCTGGGCTTGATGCCTTGTAAATAGGATCCAACTATAGTAGGGATGTGTTCTGTGTAAAAGCATCGAATGATGACAATTCTAGCTAGCTTATCTAAAACCCATAACAATAAAAATAATATTAGAATCAGGTGGGGGAATTCTCTCTCTCTCTCTCTCTCTCTTTCTTTTTCTCTTTCTCTCTGTCTCTCTCTAGGAAGCCACATTTTCACTAATAATAATGTAGGAAGAGCAGGCCAAATGTAAAATGCTACTTCTGAACATGAATACCTAGGAAAAGTCAGTCTTTTCTTAGTTTTTCATTTCTCTTATGAACAAAACCATATGATATCAATGGTAAAGCCTGAGGTGATTATATTTTATTTTGAAATCTTTAAATATAAATTTGATGTAAGGAATTTCAGCTCTTCTTCAGTGATGTGGAAATCACAGCACTTCCTCTCAGCATGGGTGGACCTGAGCTTGTTTTGTAGAAGGTGATAAAAGTAAGTGGATCGGAAATCTAGTTCTGCTTTGGAGTCAACTAGAGGTTTTGTTTGTTTGTTTGTTTGTTTGTTTTAATAGTTTTGAGGACCCCATCCCAAGTTTGTGGAGTCAGAATATCCTTAAGGAAAAGTGGGGCATCTATGGCTTTAAAAGATTGCCCTGGTGATTCTCAAGCTATCTGCCCATCACTGGTCAGAGGTGGGGTGTATGTGTGGGAACCACAGCTATATAGCTCGGGGTTTCTCAAACTTTAATGTGCATACAATTAGTTGGGGATCTTATTAAATTGCAAGTTCTGATTCAGTAGGCCCTGAGTGGAGTCTGAGATTCTGCCTTTTTATCAAATTTCCAGGTGAGGCCAATGCTGCTGGTCCAGGGACTACTGTTTAGCAAGGAACTTGTTGTCATATAAAAGGGAAGCATGAAAACAGACAAACAAAAAGCAAAACTTTCTTGTTGAACAGTTTGTGAGGATTGCATTGATGAGTAACTTAGAAATTCTCGTATTAAAAGAAAGAATCTCAAAGCTTCTTGATTCTTTTCCTATGTAATGAAAGCTTGGTTAAAGATCATGAACTCGTGGTGCCTGATGACTTTGGAATAGGCAGCAAGCAAAGGGAACATTCTGGACCTCGATAATCTCTGTTTTTAATAGGATGAAGTATCAAGGACAACTAGAGTCCTTCAGAGTGATGTCTACTGTTTTGTTTTTTTTCCCCATGATTTAATGGTAAATTCTATGCAACAACATCACATCTGAATTCACAGATATAAACCAAGACAAAGATGCTACACATAGTGATTGGTAGAGTACTAGAAATACCTGCTGGCTGAAATGCTTTTCAAAACAGATTAATTGCTGCTCATTTCTGTGTCACCCTAAGAAGGTCTGACACTGCACAGCTTTTGGAATAGGACAAGCAGCATCCCTTACAATGGATTTCATGCCATTACTCAGTACCCCACTGATATCATAAAAGGCTGACTCATTTCCTTTCCTCTGTGTGATCTGTTACAATTGAAACTGGGATACCATATGCTGGGTCTACAGTGCTCAGTATGTCCAGTAGCTCATGGTGATTCTGCCAGCTTTAAGGTGATACACAGTCTGGAAAAGCAGTGAGAAAAACTGCTGTCCAGCTGCATTGGAAGTTTTTGAGTAATTGGGGGGGATTTCATTAGCTAATAATTGTCACTCATGCCCCAAACTGATGGATGTCTGAAAGGCTCTTTTATAACCTTGAAGATCTTCTTTGTTGTTTTCTCAAAAATTTCCTTGCCCATGGTGTTACTGTGTACGTCGTTTCTAATAAGGCTCATAATAAGAATATTTATTTCCTTGTCTTTCACCATCAAGATTGTCAAGAATGTCAGCACAGCTCAAGGAACAGGATTTCAGAGCAGCTGACTGCTGCCAGCAGAGACAAGCACAGTTTAGTAGATATCTACAAAAATGTTAATATATTTCTCTGTGGGAAAGGGAAAGTAGTCAGGTACTTCATTGTGTAGCAGCACAGCATCATTTCATGTGTTTTGCCTTTCCTAAAGAGATCATTATACCAGAAAGCAGTGGTCTTTTTTCTTAATATACCTGCAAGATTAATTTTTAGAGTTGCTACCATGTGATAAAAGCTTAATGCCGTAAAGGTGGCTGGCAGAAGAAATTAGCAAAATTCTCAGTTTTTATTTTGATCAGATTGCCTATCAGGGAGATAAGTGCTAGTATAAGCAAAATTCACCTGAATACTAAATATATGTCTGTAGTTTAGTGGTTTCCTCATATAAAGGACAGGGCTTCAATAATGCAAATATAAGTAAGGTGTTTAGCATTTACTGAGTTACAATTTTGTGATAGAACTAAAAGGAGTTGAGAAATTTCTTTTAATCTCTTTATTTATAGATAAGTTGAGGGAGGCATAAAATTTGAAGGTATTTGTGCAATATCAAATAATGATTTGAAACAGAACCAGAACCAGTACTCATATCTGGATACCAAATTTAGTGCTTCTGTTACTAACTTGAAAAGAAAATGAAGTCCTACAGTATAATCCCTTTTTCCAAACGCAAACCCCTGAAAATCAAACCCAGATTTTTCTGCCAGTCTTCAGAAAACCAGAAACCCTAATAATTCCATGTTCTTGATCCAGGTGTGGAGGAGCACCTGCCTGTCACCCTGCCTGTATGTGCAGTGTGCTTGAAGTGCAAGCCTTTTAGCTATTTTGCCAATTGCTATTTTCTGTTGGAAATGTTAGTAGGGCATTAGATGAGAAAGGGAATGTTACAACTTTTGAACACAGGATGAAAATAAGAGTGGTCTTTAAATTCTAACTTTAAAGAGCTTGTTCTTTTAATCATATTCTATATGATTAAAAGAACACACCAAATAGAAACTTAAGGCAATAAACAACAGGGATAGCAGATATCAAACTAAACTTCAGCCTAAATGTTCAAGAGTAGAGTTTATCAATCTTGTCATCGCAGACCTTGTTGGCCTCTCCATACTACTGAACCCTTTATATGCTGTTACATTTGCCCTTCAGTCATCATAGGTCCTTTTAGCATATACTGCAAATTGCCTATACAACATCTCTTTACATTTTTCCTTATTAACAAAATTATGATATTTCCAGGGCATGATACATCTGCATAAAATACTGGAGTTTTCAGCCTCCTTTGCCACTGTGACTGATCAAAGAATGTAGGCAAAGTGCTCAGGCAAAGCAAACTTTCCACAATACAAGTAAACTAAAGTGGAAAGAAAAAAGCTTTTGCCTTTTGTCTTTGCTTCTTTCCATATCTTCCTGTTTGGAATGCAGACTTCACGCCTCAGCCATACCACATGCTAAGAACTTCAGAGAAGGATCAGAGAAAGGGCTTGAGTCCTGGAAGACCTCCCCAAGAAGCTGTGCTAGCTTTAGACTGCATACTTTTGAAAATTTTGCATGTGAGGATAAAAACCAACAATAACTCTAATCTGTAAGTGTTACCTGGGTTTTCAGTTATTTGCAGTCAAATGCATTTCTAACTGAACTAATATTTATGAGTCTCCACAAAGTGATCTTGGCTTCTGTGGTCAAGGAACTTTTACTCTTGGTTTGGTCCTGTGATATTGTGATTAATAAGAAATATATATTTGGTCTTCATCCTCAGTTTTTGGAAGAGAACTTCTAAAATCCTTGTAATTTCTTGAGTGATAGGGACAAGAGGAGCATTGTCTTTGTTATTCATAATAATTATCATTCAAATATAATTGAGTATATGCTAATGAGGAGACCCTTGGTGGCCCCTAGATAGCTTCAGAAAGGGGATTGATTGCCACAGGAACCAACAATGTGATGAGAGGGCTGAAACGTTCAGCCTGCACCCAACTCCCTATCCCTGAGAGTGGGAGAGGGGCTAGCAACTGAGTTCAATTGCCAGTGCTCAATGTTTCAATCAATCATGCCTACATAATGGAACCTCCACAAATACCCTAAATGACAGGGTTTAGAGAGCTTCCAGGTTAATGAACCTATGCATGTGCCAGGATGCTATACATGGACAGAAACTCCTATCCTCAGATTCCTTCCAAACCTCATCCTATATACGCCATTATCTGGCTGTTCATATGTATCCATTATAATAATCCAGTAGAGTAAGTAGACTGCCTTCCCTGAGTTCTGGGAGCCATTGTAGCAAATTATGGAACCCATGGAGGGGTTTATAGAGACCCCCAGCTTATAGACAGTTGGTCAGATGTATGGAAGATCAGGGACTTGCAATTGGCCTCTGATGTGGAGCAGTCTTGGTCTGCAACTACCTCTGGGGTAGTCAGTATTAGAATGAAATTGAATCATTAGACAATTGGTGTCCAGAGGATTGGATAATTGGTTTTTGATGTGGAAAACCCCATACAATTTGTGTTAGAAGTATTGTGAGAAGAAAGTTCATAGGCTGTTCCCAGAACAACAAGGATATGAAATGAAGCAGGGCCATCTTTTTTAACCCAATCAAGTTTTAAGAAGTATGGGTAGTTTTAGCAACATTGCTTTGCCAAGCTACAGGATTCTGATTTTGATTGACTTGGTTGTCTTTCCCCTTATGCCAGGTAGACAGCGGTGGGGTGAAACATTTGCACAATCTGATATGTTCCTGTCCTAATTATGGGAGGCATTCGCAATGGTTCTTTCTCTACACAGAGGAACTGGGGGACTGCCTATAAATGACTGTCCACTCAGCTGTTGTCTAGAGGGAGAGTGTTCAAGAAAAATAGCAGTTAGTGAAGTGTGCACATGTTGGTGCATTTCTAGGTACCTCCAGAATGGGGTGGCGGGCCACACAGTAGTACCATTCCCTGACCTCGACGGACAGACACAGTACTTCTTGTTCTTGTTTTAAAGTTTTCAAGATCTGTTGGGAGAAGTAAAAGAAAAAGCATTTAAACTTTAGGTCCTCAGATATCATGGGAGAGTATCACTATTGCAAAAGAGAATAGTTCTGCTGCTGAAAACAGCCTTGGTAGCACCATACCAGGGGAATTGAGTTTAGCTTCCTTTTGCATAATATTTTCCCATCTTCCTGGATTCCATAGTTAGACTCTCCACTAAAACAGCCATTTGTCATATGTGCCTATTTATATTTAAAATAATTAAAATTAAATACAATTTATAATTCAGTTCCTCAGACATAGTAGTCACATTTCAAGTACTCTGTAGCCAGCCACACACAGTTAGTGGTTATCACATTGGACAGCATAGATATGGAACATTTCCATCATTCCAGAAAATTCTCTTAGACAGTGCAGGTCTAGACAAAGAAATTGAGGTTTAAAGATGTTAAGCGACCTATCCAAAACCTCTATGTAATTATATATCATCATCACAATGCAAACTCATATTTTCTGATACTCAATTCTGCTTACAAACCATTCCATTATATGAAATTATACTTTCCATATATACCTAGTGCATGACTGTCTCTTTATACACACACAACACACTATGTACAATGTGTAAGTAGACATATACACAGATGTATAATTGTTTTAAGGTTCTTAAGGTGTACTTTTAATTATTTAGAAGGTATATTTCAGAGTTCCTTTGGGAAGAAAGTTTTAGTTACTCAAAATGGTCAAGTCTGGTTAGAGAGATAGAGATAAAACATTTATAAATCCTAAGATTACAGTCTAAGTCAGTAAATAAGCAGTTGCAAATAAAAAGCAATTTAATATAAGAAATATGTCTGATAAAGTGAGACATGTCATTGTTCAGACATCGTTTTTTTCTCCCACCCTCCCAAATATAAGTCCTCTCAATAACGAGTATAAGTGTCATTACATTTTTTGTTGTCTACAACATTTGATTTAAAAATCTCTTACTGGTTTTGAGGACCATTCCAAGTTAAGTGTGTTTTGCAGGGTTTCAAGCCATCTGGCTGTGCACACAGAAGTACAGTAACATTTATTGATGGCTATCTACATGCTGTCCGTTTTGGTATTTTATGATAATTATCTCATGTGATCCTACTAACAATCAGGAAGGCTACAGTTACAAACTGGAATGTTTACACACTCAGACTTAGTTTCAGAAAGAGCTCAGGATATTAGAATAAATTAAACATATACATGTGTTAATTACCAGATTCTTCTGGAATTAGGAAAATTTATAAAAATTCCTATGTATTTATAAAATTCCTTTAAGTGCCATCTAATTGCCAGTTCAGAATGTAAGCATTGTGAGAACATGGCTTCCGTCCTGTAGGGACTCAAGAGTTTAGAGGACAGGTCTGACACATAACACCTAATCATAGCAACTCAAAAACTTCCAGAGTTTGTATGCGAAAGGCGACATGAAGGACACATACATACTTAGCACCAAACAAATCAGTGCTATAATTTGCATTACATTTCTGATTTTAAAAACTTATTTTTATTCAGTTGGTACAAGGTGAAGGTAGAACATGGTATTTCTCTCTCTCTCTCTTTTTAAAAATAAAACAGTCTCAGATCTCTTTAAAAAATTAAGCTGGAGACTTAAAAAAAAACTTTATTATAAAATTAATATTTTAAGCCATTATCCCTAAAAGTAACACTGAATCAGTCTGGATTGTCACTTCTATATACAAGTTCTTAGAGTAAGTCATCTGCATTTTAGTATAGATATCCCATTCAGTTTCCAGAGTTGCATGAAAAATTAAGAGCTGACAGATAATAGAGATCAGATCTCATCTAGGAAAAACCAATAATGATGTCTGACCAGAGAAATAATATTAAGACATGAGAAAGAGACAATGATATGCAATGATTTTTAACTATCCTTACTTGCTAGATTCATGTTTCATCCTTTTTAGTTTATGAATTCATTCTGTTCTATAAGATTTTGGCATTTGAAGTATATCTCATTAACTTGCTTTATGAGAAAATATTTAGAAACATATCTTTTTAATTATTTATTTTGAGCCGGGATATCACTCTGTTGTCCAAACTGAATTGCAGTGGCATGATCATGATCATGGCTCACCATAGCCTCGACATCCTGGACCAGGTGATCCTTCTGCCTCAGTCTCCTGAGTAGCTGGGAATACAGGCAAGTGCTACCATGCTTGACTTTATTTATTTATTTATTTATTTATTTATTTATTTGTAGAGACAAGGTCTCCCTATGTTGCCCAGGCTGTTTTTGAACTCCCAAGCTTAAGCAATCCTCCCACCTCAGCCTCCCAAAGTGCTGGGATTACAGGTATGAACCACCACACTTAGCCTTAGAAATATTTCTTAATATTAATTGAAATATATTCCAGATTGTAAACTCTTCGCATACAATGAATGAAAAGGCTACATGTGGGCAGATCTGAGTTTTAAAACCTTCTCTGCCACTAATTAGCTGTGTTGATCTTGAACAGGTCATAATTTTCTCAAAAATATAATAAGAATAAATGTGCTGTGTTTTAAAATAAGAATCGTGTGCAAGATTAAATGAGAGATTATTTGAAAGAGCATGAGGGCAAGCACGAGGCCTTTTATGCTATAAGGCTGGTACTCAACATGTGTTTGTTCTTTCCACTGAGAACTGCTATTATCCAAAAGCAAATAATACCCCAATCATTCCATTTAGGGATGGGTTCCAAATAGCAAATACACACTACAGTGAGCTGTATATGCTAATCAGAGGACATGATATTTATGCACATGTTTAGGATAAGGTTACATGTCCAAAATTAGTCCTTTCAGATATAATTATTTATCCAGATCCTAATTACTAGTAAAATGAAACTTTTGCAAGTCAAAGAACTGTGTGTGTGATTGGGTATGTTTTAAAGAATGTACACTCATGGCTAAGGCTTTACCAGTAATATTTCCACATATATTATTTTATTTAGAGTTACTTTATCTGCAAAGCCTTAGTACTAGGTAATGAGCAGTAGTGGCAGAAATTATGTGATAGTTTGAATACATTATGGATAAGCTCTATCACCGGAACCATAACACTAATAGCAACAATAGGACATACTTGCAAAATGTATTGAGGTCATGCCATATCACAGGTACTCTTCTTATATGATCTCATTTAATTCATTATAGTTTAAATTCCCAATTTTTTTTTGAGTTGGAGTCTCACTCTGTTGCCCAGACTGGAGTGCAGTGGCCGCTCCTGGCCACCACAGCCTCGACCTGCTGGGATCCCGTGATCCTTCCACCTCAGCCTTCCAAGTAGCCGGAATTACAGGCATGCGCTACCACGCTCGGCTGATATTTTTAAAATTTATTTTAGAGATGAGGTCTTGCTGCCCAGGCGGGTCTCGAACCAGCTGGCTCAGGCAATCCACTCACCTCAGCCTCCCAAAGGCGCGGGATTACAGGCTGAGCCACCAAGCCCGGCTTAAATTCCCAATTTATACATGATAGAACTGAAGCCCAGAGAGGTTCAGTACCATTTCCACATCCCTAAGACATTGTGAGCACAAAGTTACAAATTCATATTTTGTCTCTTCCCAAAGTTACTTCTCTGAAGTACCAGCATCTGTTGCTCCCCCACTGAGTTAGTAAAGTCAGTGAAAAAAAGCTTTCAAATCAGTTACATGACATCCTAGAGACAAAAAAAAGTTCATTTAAATGAATTTTACACTCAATAAATATGGAAGGATATCCACATTTCAATAGGATGAATTGACACTTTGCTTCCAAATCTTCTCTACTCCTTTGCTTTTCTTTGTGGACAAGTTTTCTATTTGGAGACTTTAAACATCAGGTGCAAAGGATGAAGTTGAACAAGGAGAAAATAACTAGACAAAATTCTATTAAGAAGCAGCATTGCTACCCTGTTAAGAAGGTAGCTAAACAATTCTACTTGGGTTATATTCCCTTTAGTTCATACAATTGGTTACTAAAGGTATGGTTGAGTAAATAATGTATATGTACAACATGGAATTAATATTCATGTACAGTGATTTCTCAGAACAGCTTGTTTATCCAGTTTTGTATATGGTTCATTGACATGTGATGTGTAGACTTAAAAAAAAAAAAAGCTCTATTTTTTGGTATTGGTTTTATTCATCAGCTTTTATATAACTTTTTCCAACAGTCATGTGATAAAGAATGCACAATTTTGTGGCAGATGTGTTTGTGGCAGATGTGTTATCATATTTGTCTGTGAAAACAACTGTCCTTTATTCTTCTATGGAATTTACTATCTGATTTTTATTTTTAAATGAGATTAGAAAATAGGCTATAGTATTTGGAATGTGTTATCTCACTGAAAGCAGAGAGGACGAGGAAATGATTTGCTAAATTCCTGGAGGAGTGAAAGTGTACAAAGGCCTTAAAGCTGCAATATGCTATCAATAATAAAAAAGACTTAATAAAGGAAACATTTGTAATTCAGAACACAAAGTAAATCCTGTTGGGAGCCGGCCACGGAGGCCCACTGAGTGTTAGGGATCAGGGAGGGCCGTGGACCCCGAGACTGCTAGGACGTGTTCGGGAGCCGTAGACCCCATTTTCCTCCCCCTTTTGCCATGCAGCACAAAAACAACCTACAGGAACTCTGCTGGCCTAAGCTGAAGGCTCTGTGACTGTGACAGGGATAGCTCACTCTAGAAACCCCTTGTTCCTGTTTCCCATAAACTGTGGTTTCGGCTTAGGTATTAGATATAATTCAAATTCAGGTCACATTTGGGAACCTTTTATATGGTACAATCTTCTTTATAAGATTTAAAAGAATATTTGTAGAATTAGTATATACTTATGGAGAGCTGTTTTCAACTTTTCAATGGTATAGATGATTATCAAGAGTGGCCCAGCACAGAGTTTGGGCTGGGCTACATTCCTGAGAGCCCAGCGCGTACTTTGGACTGGGCCGCATTCTTTTAGGCCGACTTTAGCTACAGTTAATGTAAGGTCTTTTTTCTACCTATTATAGAAATTGAATTTATTTTATTCATAGAAGGTATTGTAGAATAGGTCATACTACGTCAAGGAATCATGTTAGTTCAAGCATAATCAATCATTATATTTTTAGGTTTAATAAGAATATAGTTAACTTTAGAAATTTCATTGTCTCCATTTTCTACTATCATGGTTTTGGCCTTAGTACATTTACAGTTTATATTTGGAAGCTTTACTGCTGCTAATCAGCTTTATATATTAGAATTAGGAATTGGAAACTTTCATAGAAATTAGGATAGATATATAAGACTTTAGAATAGCCATTTTGTTAAGAGATTGTAGTCTATTGTTCCAAAAAGTGGCCCACCGTGAACCTTGGACTGGGCCACATCCTATAGAGCCCAGCGTGATCTTTGGACTGGGCCACATTCTTTAGGAATTGGTTTAAGCTATAACTAAGAGCTTCCGTAGCATTGTGTAAGTAGTATTAGCATAGAATAGAAAGGTAATAAAGTTTAAGTTAGTCATCATGGGTATTGAGTGAGCTTTAGAAGTTATTGATTATCAGAACATCATTAGGCTAGTAGGGACTGTTGCACTGCTTTTGAAGAGCATTAACTAGCAAAGGGAACAATAAGACAATCTTGGGGTTTGTCCCTCCTCACACCTGAGCATCTGGTGGGTGGGGGATGCCCCTCCTGCACCTGGCTTTGTGTTCACATGAAAGACTTGTGAGACTGCCTGTGTAAAATTTGGGGATAAATACCTGCTGTAACTTTCAATAAACGGCTTCTGCTCATTTCACTGAACAGTTGTCCACTTTCTTTCTTTCTCTTTCTTCCTCTTTATATCTATCCTTCCATCTTTCTTTCTTTTAATATCTATCCCTACAGATTTGCCGACACCACCACATCTTCCAAGGGACTCCCCAAAACTTGCAGGGCCTGGCCCCCCGCAAAATCCGAGAGTAAGGAGAAAAGTACATCCACATACTTCTTGTCTGGCAAGTTTTTAAATGTTTAGAACTGGGAAAGAAGTAGTTTACTATATATACCTGGATGTAGTCTACAGAAAATCAGATCAAGAGGGTCCAAGATCTTTTGACAAGTAATAGCAGTAAATAAGAAATATTAATTTATTTAGGCCATTATGGGACTAGACATCACACATATGGTCAAGAAGAGCTGGAGCTATTCGCAGAGGGACAACACAGAGGAAGGTTAAAAAAATTGGCTTTAAAATAGCCAGAAAAGGTAAAAAAGATAGCATACATCATGGTTTGTTAAGAATACATAGAAAGAAAAAAATGATACAGCAAACCATGCATGTAATGCACACATTATTTAATGTGAGAGAAAAGAAGTACCAATTCACTTTTTTCCTGATTTGGATTCGATTAATTCTCACAGGGTGGCCTTAGAACAAGAAATTGTCAGAATGAATTCCCTTCGTTATTGCTTCCTCCAATTTTGAAAGAAACAATCAATAAGGAAATCAATATCAACTTGGAAAAATGGTCAAGTGATATATTTGTTATGAATATGATTTCCATAATGATGATTGCACCATTTCTAAAAAGAAAAGAGATGTTTTTGGAGAGTAACTCTAAAAACCCATTATTGTGCAGCATATTTAAAACTATGTCTTGACGCTGCCATTTGCTCCCTGAGTGTGTGTGTGTGTGTGTGTGTGTGTGTGTGTGTGTGTGTATGCTAATGCATTTGTATGATTCCTTGAATTGTAGAGGCTCATAGTGAAATTAAATCTAAACTTACAAAACCTTATGTGTTGCAAAGCCATGTTTTTGACATTGCTTCCACTTAGGAAGAAACTATTAGTGAGATTGGCATGGTTGACTGGATTTCCTGTGAGAGAGTATATAGCAAGAGGAAGAATTGCATAACGGTTTAACTCATTGACTTTGGAAATGGAAGGATCTGAGTACAAACTTGGCACTCTTACTTTCTAGCTGTATGATGAGGGTGAGTTACTTAATCTCCTTGATCTTCAATTTTTTTCACTTCTAATGTCAGGACAATAATTCCTGTCTCAAAAGACTTTCTGAAGATTAAGATCATATATGTAAAGCACTTGACATGTTGCCTGGTCCAAAGTCAGTATTCTATAAATATTAGCACTATCAGTATCATTTTTGAGCATTCAAGGGAAAGTCTACAGAAGGTGACTCCCTGGGAGAAAGTTAGTGAGTCCAAACTCACATCAGAAAAAGTAAAAGCAACATTAGAGTGGTCAAGGCAATCCTACTGTGGCAAAGAAAACGATGAGACTTAAAATATATCCTCTTTTGCTAGCCTTAATTATATTTTCAAGTCAAGACAGATGTTGAAGTGCATCTGATACCTTATCCTTTGGCAATGTATGGAATGTATTCTTTACAATACGTACAATTAAGATATACACACATATATCCTTGATTTAGATAATTCATTATAAGAACTTCTCCCTATTGTGTTATGGTCTGAGAGAGCCTGTATTACTTTGTAATATAAATGTAAAAAAAATGATTGTAATAAACCGGGCTCAGTGACTCAGCCTGTAATCCCGCGCCTTTGGGAGACTGAGGTGAGTGGATTGCCTGATCTCGCGGGTTCGAGACCCGCCTGGGCAACTTGGTGAGACCTCATCTCCACAATATATAAAAAATGAGCTGGGTGTGTTAGCACATGCCTGTAGTTCCAGTTACTCGGAAGGCTGAGGCAGAAGGATCGCCAGAGCCCAGCAGGTCAAGGCTGCAGTGGCCGGGAGCGGCCACTGCACTCCAGTCTGGGCGACAGAGTGAGACTCTAACTCAAAAAAAAATAAAAAAGTAATAAACAGTAAAATTGATATTTGTTTATCTTTTAAAAATGTAAAAATATGTGATTTTTTAAAGACAGAAAGAAAAGATTAAGCATTATATTATTTACTGATTGCATTTACTTGCCAAGTATAAAGTTTCAGAAGTTCATACTACAGTATAGCAAGTGAAAATAGGATGGATATAAATGGAAATTCAAAAATATCCAGATATTTTAAAATAATAACATATTGATAGATATATCAGCATCTTGCTGTTCCTTATTTATTTATTTATTTATTTTGAGTTGGAGTCTCACTCTGTCGCCCAGACTGGAGTGTAGTGGCCGCTCCCAGCCACCGCAGCCTCGACCTGCTGGGCTCCGGCGATCCTTCTGCCTTAGCCTTCCGAGTAGCCGGAATTACAGGCATGCGCTACCATGCCCGGCTGATTTTTTTTGATTTATTGTAGAGATGAGGTCTTGCTGCCCAGGCGGGTCTCGAACCGACGGGCTCAGGCAATCCACTGACCTCAGCCTCCCAAAGGCACGGGATTACAGGCTGAGCCACCGAGCCCGGCATGCTGTTCCTTATGTTATTCACTTTTTCATTTGTTTATCTGACATTCAGCAAAATATTTTTAAGTTCATTTTTGGTGCCAAGTATTGGTGTCAGCCATCTTCTATCTCCAACAACTAAGCAAAACAAAACAAAACCTATGGCTAGTCTAAAAGCCTGACACTTATTACCCCAATTTCTTGGAAGTCTAAAGTAAAGAACCAAAATCTTATGCTAGGTTGGCTTGACCTTGAAAAGAAAAGTGAATCTCTTTCCTGATCTTTGTAGAGATACCAAAAGGCCTTATTAATATTCCTAAGCTAATGTACACACACTTTACAAATGACTCATTCACAGAAATGGCTTCTGACCTTGTTCTCTCATCGCCCCTAATCTGCTGCCATGAACAGCAATATAAAAATGCTTAGTACACTTACTTCAGAGGAAAAGGGACGGGTCACTCAGAGCTCTCCCAGGTGCTGATTCCAACTCTCACAATGTTCTCTCTCCAACAGTCTCAACTTTTTTCTCACCCTGTCTGGTGATGCCAAATGAAACTCTACACTTCAGATATTACTTTGGAATTACAGAAATATCACTTTAAGCCATAAATATCTTCAAAGGTATTGCCTTGCTATTAGCCATTTACTGTAAAGGTGAATTAATATAATCAGATCGCTTCCACTTAACAAGAGCTGTATGGAGTCTTTGAAAGTGACTTTTAAATAACCAAAAAGAAACAAAGAAAATTTAATCTATGAAGTAGTGGGAAAGGCAAGGTAGGGCTGAGAAAGTTCAAAAAATAATAATGTCTTAAGAAATAAGACAAGGAATGTGTTACGTGGTGATTGCCAGAGATAACTTTGCCTAGAGTTGCAGTCCTGAATTTAGCAAGATAAGAGATTACTCCACTCTTTCTCTTCTTGTACCACATTACTGTATCACTCTTTGTTTCCAGAAACAAAACCTAAGCAAGAACTAAAAATATCATGATCAATATTATATGTTAAGACGGATTCTATGGGTTCTTTGGCAATTTAATCACTTTATAAATATTATCTTTCTAGAAGAATGTTAACACTAACTCCAGTGAGCTTACTTAAAGAATACAAACTTTCAATTTCTATGTATTTATTCATTTAATCTCACCACAACTCTGTGAGGTTGGTTCTATTGCGAATCTCATTTAATAGAAAGAAAAATCAATATCCAAGGCCATAGATACAGTATAAGAAAGATCTCAGATTAGAATCCAGGTCTTCCTGACCCCAAAGTCCATATTTTATACATTGAATTAAATACCAGAAATGAAACCATACTTATTGACTGATTGACTAGTTGAGGATTTAATACTTTTCATCCCTCAACTATTTTATTGACTTCAAAAGAAAATAATGTTTGCTTTGCTGCCCTTTTCTCTGTAAGTGTATGACTTTCCTGATAGCTATTTTTATTTCTCATTTTAGTTCTTTCCTTTTCCTCATTTCTTTGACATGCTCTATTTTATCTAGATCTTTGTGCTATTTAAGAGACCAAAGAACAATTCAATTGAAAGTGTTTGAGTTTCCCTGTGTGTTCTACAAAGATGTACACCTATCTAACTAATTAGTTTACTGCAATTAGTGAGTATTGTTAATAATGTCATTTTCCTTGGGAGACAGGTGCCCTAACATATAAACTACTTTTATTTATTTATTTTTTTTGAGTTGGAGTCTCACTCTGTCACCCAGAGTGCAGTGGCCGCTCCCGGCCACTGCAGCCTCGACCTGCTGGGCTCCAGCGATCCTTCCACCTCAGCCTTCCAAGTAGCTGGAATTACAGGTATGTGCTACCACGCCCGGCTGATTTTTTTGATTTATTGTAGAGATGAGGTCTCGCCAAGTTGTCCAGGCGGGTCTTGAACCCCCGGGCTCAGGCAATTCACTCACCTCAGCCTCCCAAAGCGCGGGATTACAGGCTGAGTCACCGAGCCCAGCTGATATAAACTATTATACCAGCACTTTCTCTACGAAAGCTCATCTTTTTTCACATATCATCCTGACTCAGCAGTGTTAATGGTTAGGCAGCTGCATTCTTTACTTTGGGGTCAGACTTATACAACACAAAGAGAAAGCTTTCATAAAAGCTTTTGGCAGGGTAAATTTTAGAATAAAATATGGACTCTTTTTGGGCTCTACAAAGATCCTTTGGGATCTGACGCTTGCCTATATCAGCAGCCCTACTTTCTGCCACTTTACTTATTTCTATTGTAATAACCATGCTCTTCCAACATCTTAAAGCTAATCCGGTCTCAGGACCTTTGCACTTGATGTTCTCTCTGTTGGGAGTGGTCTTTCCCCATATTTTGGCTTGTCATGCTTATTCTTTAGAGACCAACTCAAATGCTCCCTTCTAAGAGCAGTCTTACCTGAGTGCTTGAATAAAGTCGACCACAGACTTGACTCTAGTCACTCTCTGTCACATTGCCTCCTTACAACATTCTTCCCGGCAATCCTCACTACCGTCTGCAATTATGTCTCTTATTTACGTACTGTCTGATTTACTCTCTCCTCACCCTCCCCAAATAAAAGCTCATTAGGGGGCAGAAATCTTGCCAGTCTTTGTCAGGCTGCAGCATAATGTGCCAAACAGTGTCTGATAAATATTAGATTCTTAATTAGTATTGGTTGAGCACTGTTCTCTTTCCTGTTTCACATGCTGTGGTGACGATGGTCAGTGAGACTCGGACTAGGATGAACTTTCTTGTATTTGTCCAATGTGTCCAATTTGACACATTGTTTTCCAGCATCTTGGTTACAAAGGGCCTTTGTATGTTCAATGGCAAGGGATGTTCTGGAAAATAAGTTTAAGAAAAGTTCTTCAAAAAACAACAGATGCTGGAGAGAATGTGGAAAAAAGGGAACACGTCTACACTGTTGGTGAGAGTGTAAATTAGCGAAACCTTTGTGGAAAACAGTGTGGCGATTTCTAAAAGACCTAAAAACCAGCCTTCTATATGACCCAGCAATCCCCCTTCTGGAAATATGCCCAAAGGAACACAAATCAGTCTACAAAAAAGATACCTGCACATGCATGCTTATTGCAGCACTATTCACAATAGCAAAAACATGGAACCAACCATGCTGCCCATTTAAACTGGACTGGATAAAAAAAAATGTGGTACATATACACAATGGAATATTATGCAGCCACAAAGAAGAACAAAATTATGGACTTTGCAGCAACTTGGATGGATTTAGAGTCTATCATACTCAGTGATATATCACAGAAACAAAGAACTGAGTACCACATGTTCTCACTCATAAGTGAATTCTGAACATTTATCATCATACTGCAAGACAGGTATTAGCAGTATTGGGACAGTGACAGGGGAGGGAGGCAGGGGCACATAACATCAATGATGGTACCTGATCCCAAGCTAGGAGAGGTGAGGATCAATGGGAGACGCAAACTTCACCAGAACAATGACCACTTACGTAGCTAATCCTGAATTGTACCTCACATCTTTAAAATAAAAATAAAATAAAGAAAAGATCTCTAATCAAAGGCATTGAATCACCTATTCCCACCCTCTCACTCCCCAAAGTGAAAGCTCAGAGATATACTAAGATTGGAATGTAATCATCATATGAAACAAAGCCATTGTTTGGCAGAAGTAATGCCCTCCCAACCACTCACCCATCCACTCCTCCCCTAGGGATGTCTGAGATAATGAAAACACGAAACAACACTGAGAAAACTGCATGGACCTATTATTTGTGATCAGAGCTGTTATCAGCTAGTCAGTCAGTAATATATTATACAATTATCTGTTTCTCATCTAGTATGAGAATTCTATAACTGATAGACGTATGATCATTATAGTTTTGACAGAAAGAAACATGATTATTCATTTTGAATTTTTACTTCATAGCCTTTTCTTGCCCCACTGAAAATTAAAATCAGCAAGTTGCAATTCATTGTATCAACCTTCTTAATAAATAGACAACCTTAGAAGGCAAATCAGATATATTCAAGTAACACTAGAATGAATCTTCTCTGAAGCAAATACTGAAAAGTTATGTACCAAAAGACCATCATAAAGCCAGCAATCTACAGAAAAGGCCTTGGAAACATATTACTAAATGGAGATACAAGGGTCACAGATCATGATCAAACCCGAGAGACCACAAATCTACCAGCTATATAATTGGTCACAAAAAACCCTGCTTCAAAGTGAAAGAAATCTCTTCATCTGAAACTTTTTCATTCCATTTCTTTTCTTCCGTTCACCTTTCAGGAATATAAACCTGGGCTATGAACTCCCTACCAAATTTGCCTAGTACTTAATGAGAGTGGATACAATAAGAAAAAAAGGTGCAGTTTCTCACATCTTGCTTATAAATGAAACTAGATAGATGTTCATGTTGTTATACTTTCTCTTAATTCTATCCAAAAAAGTAGGTATTTTTTCTCCCAAGACGCATAGGAGGAAATGGAATGGATCTTTACTTTAAAATAAGAGATAGATGTTATCAGTACTTTCTGACACCAATGCACTGCAGAAAAGTTTTGCTTAAAAGCAAATAGAAGATGCCTCACTATGTACTCAGTTTGGGGGTTTTGAACTAATAAAATAGGGATTGGTGACTCATAAAAAAATGCCAGTCATGCTTAGATTCATTGCTGCTAAGAAACTGGACATGCTTTGCCGTACAGCTATTTTGGGGAAATCAAAGCTGTAGGACGTAACAGCTTTACTTAATCACTGGCTCAAGTGAGGACTGTTTCTCTTCCCTTTCCCCTCCCCTTCTTTAAGTATCAAACATTTCTTGGGATACTAGATGCTGAATTAGCTGCATACCGGTTAAAAATTTTTTAAGGGCATATAAAACGTTCTGTATATAAATGAAATCCCCAGATGAGAAGCAGCTGTTATTTGTGTTGAATTTAAGTTGCTTCGGCAACTTCAACCATATATTTTTATCTCATTTAATTACAGTTTTGAAAATAAAACCATCATCAAATATACATGCAAGCTATGTGTTTATTCATCATCTATTTAGATTTTGCTATGGGTGCTGTTTTCCTGTTCTCATTTTCACAAAGAGGAATCAGAGATAAGACTGCAGTGTGTTAAACCTGCCAAATTCTTAGAAATGTCATTGCTCATGACCCTTGCTTTTAAATGCACTTTATGGCAGATGAAAACCAATAAAGACTCATTCAATAAATATAATATGCCTATAATCAGCATGTATTATAATGCCAGTCACTGTTTTAGGAGCTAGGGATACATCACTGACAAACAAAATAAAACAAAAATCTCTATTCCCAAAGATCTTCATGTGGATAAACAAAATAAATAAATCACACATAGTGTCTTTGATGGTGATACACATTACAGAAAAATGAGCTAGCAAAACAGGATAGTGAATGTTGCTATGAAAACTTTAAAAGAGGTAGTAATATAAAAATATCACCGTTTTACTTTCCATCCTACTTCTACGTGTGGGAGAATAAGTCACTTTCCCCCTTGCCAACTCAGCTCTTGTCCCCCACCAAGACTGCCAAGAAGGGTGCAAAATAGTGCCAAGTGACACAGCTGTCTTGATTTAGTTTTATATTTATTTATAACTGATGTGGAAGTCATCTTAGTTCATGTAACACCTGACGAAACTAACAAATAAGCATTTTCACCTTACATTTAAAAGTTTAACCCAGGAAAACAAAAACAAGCTTCTAAACCACAGAAAAAGTGGGAGAAACACCTGAAGAGACATTCAAGATATATTCTGATTTTCTAAAAGAATACAATTAAAAACTAGTACTGTATTGTTATAATCTGTGTTTGCATTGGAAGGAGTTACTATTTTCTTCCTCAGAAATCCTATGAAGCCAGAGAATTTTAGAGTTGAGAAGATCTTATCCTTCTTTCTGTAGTCTGACCTTTGTCCTTCCTTGCCCTCCCTTCTTCAATGTTATTTATGGTGTCAAGTGTGGTACATGCTATCAGAAGTATAAAGATGAATCAAATATGGTCCCTGACTTCAAGACGTTAACAATCTAGATATAATAGGCACATAAAAAAACTCTACTGCAAAATATTAAAAAAGCGATCAAGGGCAGGGTTTGGTGCCTCATGCCTGTAATCCCAGCACTTTGGGAAGCCAAGGCAGGCAGATTTCTTGAGCCCACGAGTTCGAGAGCAGCTTGGGCAACATAGTGAAACCTTATCTCTGCAAAACATAAAAAAAAAAAAAGCTAGGTATGATGCCACATGCCTGTAGTCAGCTACTTGGGATTCTGAGGTCGAAGGATTGCCTGAGCCCAGGAGATTGAGGCTGCTGTGAGCTGTGATTGTTGTGATCATGCCACTGCACTCCTGCCTGGATGACAGAGTGAGACCCGAGTCAAAAAAAAGGGAAACTGCTGTAGGGTGTAGCGTATTAGAGAGAAAGAGTAAAGAGAGGAAGTTGAAAGACAGTACTCTACTTTTTTGCTGGGGGTTGATCATCCATCAACATTCTATTTGTACAGACACTGAGCCCGGAACAATGAGGATCAAGAGATTTGAGTTTTGGTTTTAGCTTGTGGGATAAAAAGCTGGCCAGTTTCTTCTCCTTGGCATCCAGGACCGAGTTTCTCCCATTCCTGCTTCACTGCAAAGTCGTGACTGGATTCCAGTGGGAGCTTTGGCACCAAGTAAGTTCACAAGAGTTACTCAAACTCAGTATAATTATTGAGACTCCTGGTGCTCTGTTTTTCAAAAATATGAGACAAGCCCATACCCAGCTGTAACTTCATCTTGCACTTCAGAACACTAGCCTTCCATCTTTCACCTTTACAACGTTATCCCTGAAGTCATTTTCCATTCTGATTTCTTTGGTTTGTAACTTTCCTACTGTAGTTTTCAGCAACTGAATTCCAGCACAGCTCCTATTACTCTTCTATAGCAAGAGACTTTGCAGTTGCAATCTTGAAGGGCATTAAAATTTCTACAGATTTCTTTAAAGAAGCCAGGGTTAGCAGGATACTACACAGCACAGCAAGTGATAAAGACATTTTTAAATGCCCCTAAAATATGTGTGTGTAGTTGGGTGAGCTGGTGAAGATACTGTAGATCACTAATGAGACATCCTTGTACTCAAGTAATAAGAGTAATATTCACACCCTTCTTGCTTAGATGAAAGTTTGGTAGCTAATTCAACTACACCTGAGTTGCAGTAAAAATAACATTGTTTAGAGCTTGGATTTACTGAATGTTTACCATATGTCAGGCACTATTCCTTATGTTTTTCATGTACGAAGTCTGACAATTAAGTTCACAAACTCATCCTAGAAAAATGGCTACATATCTCATTGCTAAATATCCCTATGGTCACCTTCAAAGTACCCCTCTTCAGAAGCTATATATTGACACCTAGTCCACCTGTCAAAGAAATTTTGAAGCTCTTTTTCTGGAATGGCCATCAGAGCTATCATTGTATTACCCTGATGTCCTCAATGTCATCAAAATGTCTTCCTTTCAATATTTCCTTTATCTTTGGTTAAAGAAAAAAGTCATTGGGAGCCAGATGAGGTGAGTAGCAAGGATGCTCCAATACAGTTATTTGTTTACTGGCTAAATGCCCCCCTTGCAGACAGTTCTGTGTAAGCTGGTGCATTGTTGTGATGCAAGAGCTCCTTCAGGACCATTTTTGTACACACCTTTCTTATGCCAAGATTTTCAGTTAAGATTTTCCTGTTTCTCTATTGATGTATATTTGGTCTGTTATGCTCCTCAAAGTCAGTCAATAATTTTGATACACAATTCAATGAATTTTTGCAATGTTTTAGTCAATTCTGCTCATTACTGGCTGTCCTGACCTCTCTACATTGGTGATGCTTTCTCTCCCCTCAGAAAAACATTTAATCCATTTGTACACTGCCATTTTCTTCAAGGCTTTATCCCCATAAACTTGAACTAATATGTCCCTGATCATACTTCCACTCTTGCCAAGTTTAACAAGAAATTTAATGTTTGTCCATTGTTATGATTTAAGCTCTGTCATTCTTGCAATGGCACACAAAAAATGCAACAACAATAGTGAATGCCATTCAGCAAGGCACCACCACACACTGATATGAACACAGCTGTGAAACAGTGATGTACCAAGGTTATGAAACCTTACCAAGTTGTTTGTACAGTGCTGCTAACGGTAAGTACACATGGTAAGTTTGTAAGTTTAATTGTTCCTTGTATTAAAAATACATTAATTTATTTCTCTTAACAATACAATAATGTGGGTACTTTTATATATTTTATATATATATGGGAAAAGAAGTCCTGAAAAGCAAAATAATTTGCTGAAGTTCACATTGGTAGTAAATGTTAATGCCAGAATTCTAACCAAGGCTATCTAGCTCCAGACAGCCTGATGTTTTTTTATTTTAAATTTTGTATTGTGTGATATATTAAGTACACAAAAGAAAATGTATAATAACTATATAGAGTTTAAAGAATAATAAGTGTACACCTGTGACTAACACTCAGGGTAACAAATGGAACACTGCCAGTAACAGTGAAGGCCCCTGTGTATTCTTCCCTGAGTGTGCCTTCCAATCCTGGTGATTTTGTTAATCACTCAGTGTTTTTACATTATGGTTTTATCATATTATACATGACAGGGGACCCTCCCCCCCAAAAAACCCCTAAAATTATCTTTTGGAGAACAGGCCCCTTGCAGTACAGGCTTCCCTTGCTAGGTAAGTGTTTTAGAAATCCACTGAAATCAGTGTTGTGAGAGGCTGTGTTTGGCTTCAGTAAATTTTATTTTTAGAGATTCTTTCAATGTTCCCTTTTCATGAGGGGTGATTTACACAAACAATGTGCAGCAGAGAAATTTTATTGGTGACAAATATGTCAGAAACAGCTTACAAAGACACTGCTTTGAGTAAAACATAACTTTATAAATGGTTTTCCCATTTTAAATGAGGTGACATGTCGATTGATGATCAGCCTCCTTCCAGCATCCTTCAACCAGGTGAACTGAAGAAGATGTGGTAAGAATTCATCAAGCCATCCTGGAAGACTGCCGTTGGTCTATTGTGGAACTTGTGGAGTTGACTTGGGTATCATGGAGTTCTTGTCAGTGAATTTTTTCTAAAACTTTGGGCATGAAACGAGTTTCAGGAAAATTCGTGCCTCACTTGTTCACATCTGAACAAAGAGATCATCACTTGTCTCTATGCTATGCTTTGAAAGAGCAGTTGAAGGCTGACCCTGATTTTTTTTTCTCCAAAGTCATAATTGGAGATGAATCTTGGTTTTATAGTTAAGACCCCAAAATGAAACAACCATCAAGCCTATGGAAGACTGGCACTTCCCCATGACTCAAAAACTCACAAGTGAAGTCGAATGTGAAAAGAATGATCATCTGTTTTTCTGATGTGAGAGAAATTATACATTCGAAATTTGTTCCTCTAGATCAAACAGCCAACCAAAGTTATTATCTGGAAATTCTGAGAAGGTTGCCTCCCGATTTTCAGAAGAAACATCCTGAGTTATGGCAAACAGGTGACTGGTTCTTCCACCATGACAGTGTAGCTGCCCATGTGATGTTGAATGTTCAGTAGTTTTTGATAAAAAATGGCATGACCCCCATGTCCCACCCTCCCTATTCACCTGATCTCATCCCAAGCAACTTTTTTCCCCCCTGGTTGAAAAACTCCTCAAAGGGAAATGTTTTGCCCATGTGAAAGAGGTATCACTCTGTATCCCAGACTGGAGTTCAGTGGCACACTCATGGCCACTGCAGCCTCAACCTGCTGGACTCGGGTGGTCCTTCCACCTCAGCCTTCCAAGTAGCTGGAACTCCAGGCACGTGCCACCATGCTTGGCTAATTTTTTTATTTACTGTAGAGATGAGGTCTCACCAAGTTGTTCATGCTGGTCTTGAACTCATGAGCTCAGGCAGTCCTCTCACCTTGGCCTCCAAAATGCTGAGATTATAGGCGTGAGCCATAATGGCTGGCCCACAATTTTTTAATAAATAAATTCCAGAGATTTTTTTCGGGGGTCCCACTCGTGTGTGTGTGTGTGTGTGTGTGTGTGTGTGTGTGTGTGTGTGTATTTTTATAAACATATATATTTCTAAACAATGTATTGTTTAGTCTTGAAAGTAATTTGTACTTTATAAAAATGAAATTGTACTATGTATTTTTTCTCTAAGACTTGCTATTTTTGCTTAATATTATTCCTTTGAGATTTAAGCTCAATAGGTGTACTTGTGGTTCATTTATTTTCATTGTGGCTTACTACTTCTTGTATTCACCACAGTTCATATATCCTTTTCACTGTCCACTGATAGTTCCCTCACTACCCATTTGCTATTATAAACTAAACTGGTATGGAAGATGTACTTCCTGGGTATATTTTCAAGAATTTTTCTTGCCTAGAGTATGTATATCTATGAGTAGAAAATACAAGTTTGGATTGACAAGTTCACAAGAATTTAAGCAATCTGTTTTCTAAAGTGGTTAGGACAATTTTCAATCTTGTCAGCCTAAATGAAAATTTCTGTTGCTCCTCACAAACATTTAGCATTTCAGTTTTTGTTAATCTGGTGTATGAAATGGTAATTTATTATTTCTAATTTACACTTCTTTAATTACTAATACAGTAGGGCTGTATTTTTCTCCTGTGTTTATGAGCGATTCACATTTCCTAATTCTGAAAATGCCAGTTCATATCATTTATCCAGTCATGTAAATGTTTTTTGTCTTTTTCTTACTGATTCACTGGAGTTCTTTATATATTTGAAACCCTCTCTTAGTTACATTTTTACCAATAACTTTTAGCATATGACTGTCTTCTTCACTCTTTGATAAATACATTTCCTATGAATGTATTTATCATTTATTTATTGATTCGTTTAATTTTATTTTCTTTCTCTCTTTCTTGAATCTTGAATTCAAGTGATCCTCCTGCCTCGGCCTCCTGAACTATAAACACAGGATACTGTGTCCAGCTAATTTTTTTACCTTTTCTTTTTCTACTGTAGAAAGGGTTGCCTGGGCTGATTTTTAATTACTAGCCTCAAGTGATCCTCCCATGTTGGCCTTCCAAAGCCCTGGGATGACAGGTGTGAGCCACTGCACCTGGCCCTAATCTCTTTATGGCTAACATCTTAGTTTCTTATTTTAAAAGCTCTTCTTTATCCCAGAGTCATAAAGATATTCTTCTATATTTTCTTTTCTAGAAGTATTAAAGTTTTAGTCTTCTCATTTAAGTCAAAGTCTTGCTCTTAAGCATAGCCACCACACTAGGTGTCTATAGTCAATTTTTTTTACTGGTGGTAGTTATGTTCTATAAAGTTTCCCCAAATACTGAATACCTGACTATTAAGCCATTGCTCCTAGGGGAAATATAAGGTTAGGTTCCTGAGTGTCTCTGGTCACATTTTTATCAACCAATCAATACATAGCTTTGCCTTATTTGTGTTTCTATCTAAAAACACTTCATGTAATATGTAATGTTGATTCATTAACATTGAACTCATGGCCACAGCACTATAATTCATGACCCTGAATGACCCAGACCTAACACTTGAATTTTCTCTATATAGCAGAGACTTCTTATGCTTATGAACATAAGACAGCACTGTAGTACTATTGTTTTGGGCTATTTAAAACAGCAAAACTGCCACCCAAAACCACAAAAACTGCAGAAAAGAAAAGACATTAAATAGACATAAAAAAGGACATTTGTTTCTAGAATGAGAGCTGAAACAAGAAGGTAGAGTGTCACTTTGTCCAACCTAAGCTAGGAAAATAAGTATTGGATAACTCAAATATTTTGCTGCTCTGCACATGTCTGTAAATAACCACAAAGACTTCAAGAATATCAGCCGTGTGATTACCAATAAGTTTCAGGGCATCTTTTTTTTTTTTTTGAGTTGGAGTCTCACTCTGTCACCCAGACTGGAGTGCAGTGGCCTCTCCTGGCCACCGCAGCCTTGACCTGCTGGGCTCCAGCGATCCTTTCTGCCTCAGCCTTCCGAGTAGCTGGAACTACAGGCGCGCACTACCACGCCCGGTTAGTTTTTGATTTATTGTAGAGATGAGGTCTCACCAAGTTGCCCAGGTGGGTCTTGAACCCGCGGGCTCAGGCAATCCACTCACCTCAGCCTCCCAGAGGTGCGGGATTACAGGCTGAGCCACCAAGCCCGGCTAGTTTCAGGGCATCTAACACAGGGATGGGCACTTTGTAGGCACTCGATAAATGGCATTGTTAAATATGTTCTCCTAGGCCATGCTTCAGGTAAAATGATCATTGTGAAAGAGACAATAATGATAATAAAAGTAATATAATAATTTAACAACAATAATGACAATAATAAAATTAGAATTAGTAGTAATAATTGTAGCAGGAACCAGATCAAGATGATATGCTTCCTTATATTTTTATAGTACTTATTTTTAACAAGTAAAAAAATCTCCAACACTTTTAGTCATAATAATTCATCTGATTATGAAAACATATCTGGGAAGTAGGCATGGACAACATTAACTGTGAACTTTAATGTTCAGACAGTATTTGAAACTCAGAAAAGTTAAGAGATTCACTCAGAGTTAACAATCTGGGACTAGAATTCAAAGCACTTTCAGTGGAGATTGCAAACTCCTTGTGTGCAAGGATGACATCTCACATTTCTTAGGCTCCTAAAACCTACCTCAATGTTCTGATGGAGTGGACATGCATGAAAATGTGTTCCTAACCATGATGATGATGCAAGTAATGCTATTATACTGTATTGAAGAGCAGAAGCATGGTATTTTAAAGTAGGGACCCACATTTTTATAAAGCTTTATTTTTCTCCTCTGAAAAATGCCTTCATCATTTTACCAAAATTCACAATAGGGAAGAAAACATATTTTATGAAACTGACATACTGTGCCTAGTGTAATATGTGAGGCTATGAAGATTCAACTACCTAGTTCAACTGTGTTATTAACATTGCTCTTCCTGATTAGTGTTAATTAGAATATTTTAATTGATGCAGTGTTTTCTTGCCTTCACAGCCTGGGTGAGTTGAAGGATAGAGAACAATTTTTAAATAATGAAAACTAGCAAAATCTATCCTGATCTTACTAAATTCTATGTGAAAATACTGTGACAATCAGACATCATAATTTTACTGAACTAGAAAGTGGTATAAAAAGCATATTCATTCAGTTAACTTTCTTAACATATATTCATGAAGGGTCTAATATAGTCCAGACCCTACTCTAGGGTCTTGGGACACAACCATAAACAAAACAGATAAATACCCCTCTTATTGTTTAACTCACATCTGGCCAGTGAGACAGTAAAATAATAACCATGATAAAAAGTAGATGACTGACAGTGTTGGGAAACTATGGGGGCGGGGGATGGGACTAATGGTAGTAAACATCTGTCTGGAGACGGGGAGACACCGGATATCAACAAGGGGGCCTGAATGAAGCATATTTGTATACCTAACCCTTAACTGTACCCCACAATATCAAAGTAAAAAATATCGATAAAAAAAAAAATAGATGGCAAGTGTGCTAGAAGGTGATGTAGCTGTAGGGGAATAAAACACCAGTAGAATAAGAAGGGTTGGGTGAGCTGGGATAGGAAGGAAGTCTGCAATTTTAAATAATGAACTCAGTAAATTTCAGCAAGTAAGTGGCATTTGAGCAAAAACTTGAAGAAGGTGAGAAATTTGGCCAGTTGAGTGTGCAGGAGAAAGCATTTCTGGTAGAAGAAAGGGCTCTAAAAAGTAGGCTCTTCAACATATCTTAGGACCATCAAAGAGGCCAGTTTGGTTGGAACAGAAGAAAAGAGGGAGAAAAGTTAAGAAATGGCGTCAGAGAGGTATTGGGACAGAGGGGGTTGGCAACCAGGTAAGGTCTTGTGGACCTCTGTAGGATCTCTGGCTCCTATTCTGAGTAAATGTTGAAGCCATTGCAGGTTTCTGAACAGAGAAGTAACATGGTTTGACTTATGGTTTTGTGATTATTCACCTCAATTTTCTTTGACCAGAATAATTGCCTATTACACGTCTGGCAGAATGCTAGGAAATGAAAGATGCAAAGATAAATTCAGGAAAATTCTTTGCCCCTGAAGAGCTTCTCATCTCGTAGGGAGATATGGACAATTACCAGATTCAAAACAGACAATGACAAGAACTTTTTGCTGTGTAAACAAACTGCTATGTGATTACAAATGAAAAAGCAAATTATTTTTCTTGCAGGGAAAAAATAATAAGAACATACACAACATGCAGTCTTGATATGGAAAAAAATTAAGTTTTCAAGAGAAGAACAAAAGGGATAAATAGAATGGCAAGATAAAGGACAACACGCACAAAGATCAAGAGCCATTATAAATATGCAATGCGGTCACTAAATGGTAGTAAGGTATAAGCACAAAATAAAAGATAGGAAACTAGACATGTGGGTAAGGATCATAGTGCATACATTGTTGACAATTTGAAATTTTACTTTGTTTTCCACGGAATAATCTTACTATATAGGAATGCTTTAAGAATGTTGTATGGGCAAGTTGCAAAAGGTTAAAAACTATGTTGACCTCTTAGAAATGTAGTCCATACTACAAAACAAAACAAAACAAAACAAAACAAAATCTTGTAGTAAAGGGACTTGTTTAAATTTAATCTAACATTTCCTAAACTTTAGCACTGAACTCTTTGGAATTTCCATTATTAACATTCTGTAGAAGCAGAGTTCACCAGTTTGGGAAATACTTCTATAAACAATGAGAGGTAATGGTAGGAATTGCAGTGTGACATGGGGGTGATGTACTGAGCAATATAACAGTATCTGGGTTTGGGAAAGTTAACTCTTCACTTACGGAATGGTAGGAAGTCAGGAGGACTACTTTGGAAATGTAGCACTAGGACAAGATGAAGCTAAAAATAAATGCGAACTTAGTTGTCATCCTTCCCTTAATCTCTCTTCAAGAAAAATTTAAAGAACACAGGATCTTAGGTAAGGACTTAAGCAATTAACAGTTCTTCTGATAAGTCTCAAAGAAAAAAACGAAAGCACAATGTGAACTGGTAATACATATTCATCTCTATTCAGAACAGTGATACTAGCCTAAATTAGATTTCATTGAATTAATGTAGCAGTGAGAAAACTTGGGAGTATATTTAGCTTGTGTATTAAACATGGGTTTTATTTTTAGATTCCAGCTTTTCTTTTTCATTTTTTTCTCAGAGAAATAAGGGCACATTTAAAAGCCATACTATAGCATTAAAAGGGATATTGAAAGTGAATTTCATCAAGTGGTATTTTTAGATTAAGGGATGCCAAAATATTCTGCTTATTGGCTTTAAGAAATTCAAATTCATATCAGTTCATACGATGAGTTTTTCAACTTTTTAAGTTTTGAATTCTGGAAAACCTTCAGTTATAATTCTTTAAGAGCCATCTCCCAATAATCTTATTTTAATAAGAACTACAAGGATGAAGAAAGGTAAAATCTACTAACTTCAGTTTATTCAAGATATAGTGTAGCTTGTTTCAGTCCTGATTTATTTTTGTCCAAAACCAAGCATGCAACCTGACTAAGATACACTTGGGCTTAATTTAGAATAAAAAAGGACAACCTTAACACTTTACAGCTCATGTGTCAAGAAAGGCCTCACCAACTATTCTGTACTGCGAACAAAACATCCCATTGTTTTCTTCAACTGTTTCTGTGATTAGTGAAAGAACAAGGAACTTTAAAAAGTTTGAGAAAGGGTTGCTTATATTTTCTGCAATCATGAACACAGAAAAATTTGGTGAAGTAAAAAGATTACTCACAGTAAAATGTTACATAATTTTGATGTGTGTTTGCATTGATCATACATACCTTTTTGGAATCAAGACAAATTTGAATCAAAAGATATCTATCTATACTTTAAAATAAGTAGTCTAGGAGTACAGGGAGATGCTTCTCCTCTGTTTGACAGAATAGATTATGGAGAATTCCCATCCCTGTGGGAACATCACTGGAATTGTGGGAAAGAGAGGTATTAGGAATTCACCCAATTCAGTGACATAAGTTCCTTCCCATGTTTTTTAGAGAGAAGAAAAGAGAATGACAGATGAGAATGGGAACCCAATGTACATAGATGATGTCATTTTGCACTAGAAGAGAAGAAAATGGATGCTTGAAAATGGATTTTTGAACCAGGAAGCCGAGCTCTTTAACACCCTACTCAGTTTCCCAAAACCCAATGAAGCTATTCTAGCTTTTTATTTGGGTGGAAGATCAAAGTGTCAGCCTGTCCATCCAATTCTGATATGTAACCAGCCTAATTTGGATTCCTTGCTCAGAACTATGATTCTTTCAAAACAGTAACTATTTCGAGTAAGTATCCCTGTGGGTTTGATCATTCTTACTAAAGCTACCAGACCATAATAACACTTGCAGGATGGAAATGTGCCTATTACACAGAACCCTTCTTTACCCTGGGCAGAAAATTACAATATTTCAGAATGTTGTACACTGAATGTTGTGTTCCCCACACCCTGAAATTCTATGTTAAAATACTAACCTCCAATGTGATGGTATTTGGAGGTAGGGGTCTTTGGTAGGTGATTAGGTCATGAGGGTGGAGCCCTCATGAATGGGATTAGTGCCTTTATAATAAAAGAGAGCTCTTGCTGTTTCTACTATGTGAGGACTCAATGAGAAGACAGTAGTCTGTGAACCAGGAATTGGGTCCCCACCAGATGCCGAATCTGCTAATGTTTTGATTTAGTACTTACTAGGCTCTAGAACTGTGAGAAATACATTTCTTTTGTTTGTAAGTCATTCAGTTTATGGTTGCTTATTATAGTAGCCTGAACAAACGAAAGACACTGTTTTCAAAGGACTCAAGAAATTATTTACTTCCATTTTCAAGGGAAGTTTAAGCCTTGAGCTGTCAAGTGATCTGCTTAACATGCCTTGTTTGTGGCAGAGTTGGGGTTAGAATTCAAGCTGACATTTTCACTTTTCTTCTTTTCCACTATCTCATAGTATGCTAACAGTATTACTAAGTTTGTTCTAAAAACAGTGCTTCTTTATGAACAAAAAAGGGATTTATCCTCAAGAGATTGGGAGTTAGTGTTTACTGTATCTCCTTTTTGGGGATATATTATACATATTGCAGCATCAGAGACTCCCAGAAGTCCTGCAGAAAACAAAGCTGTGAACTGTTAATTGTTGATTGCTCTCAGAATCAGTATTCTCCTAGGCTCACATCGAGAATACTGCAGTGGAACATCCTGTCTGTAAGTCTTTTTCTACTTATGGATCGGGCACCAGATGTTTTATGCAGAAGCTGAAACATTTCTTTGATGATTTAATTAGCTTTGAGGATCAAAAACATGGCACGTGTTTTTCCTTATTTTGACCCAAACTATTAAAAGAGGAGAATGGACAGGAAAATATACCTAAAAGATTTGGTAGATTTGAAACATGCAAAATTTCCTTATGCTGTAAACTTTGTGCTATAAACATCACCACCAACAAAAAATATTTTGGCACTCCACATTTTATTTGGTATTTCCAACTAGTCCTAGCCTACAGGCAAAGTGGTAGGCAGTAGTCAGTCGTTTTTCTCAGATATGAATTTGAGTCATTCATGCTCCAAGACTAATTCAATAGGGTTACCTGGATGTTATGTGTGCCCTTTAAACTTCCCAGAATCTGAAGCTCCAGAATCTGAAGCTTCATGTGACATTGTTGTTCCCTCCTTACTGGGCACTTAGTAACTATGATCAAGACAGGTCATAGTTAACTTTTCTTTTCTGTTATTTTTCCTACATAGCATGGAATGAGGTAATGTGATACTGGTAGTTGCAATGGGGTGACGGCAAAGGTCTAGAAATGTGGCAGTTGAAACAAATCATTTTTGGGAAATTCAAATAAGAGACAATGCTGTCAAAACATCCCTAAAAATAGTAGAGATCAAAACTGAAAAGAAAAATCACTAAGATTCTTGATAGATTCAACTCTTTTTGATGAAACCAACACCATACCATATTTTATGAAGGTAAGTATTAATAATTAAAGGCCAAAAATCCAGTATAACCTAAAGTCCTTTCCCCCCCAATTTTAGATAAAAATGAGCCAAATGGTTATGGGTAAAAACTAGAAATGAAGAAACAACATCAGTAGTAATAGCGAGGTCTTAAAACTTGCTTTAGGATCTCACCTGACGAGGTCTTGTAGGTTAATAAAAAAGATTAATAGGCTTGATGAATAGATACGATAATTAACCAGCCTTCTTATAGCTTTGGAGAAACAAGCAGAAGTGTGATAGGAATTGAGAGTGAAAAGTGTGACCTCTATTTCCAGCTAGCAAACCTATTTCCGCTTAGGATGCAGCTAATTGTGGAGTTTTTTTCATTTGAACTCTGTCATCCTGTTTACACCATTTTATACAAGGTTAGCTTTCTTCATTTCATTGCCTATAATGTGGAAATAATTCAGCAACTGAACTTGCTGCTCCTTGGCAACCATAATGAAAACAATAATACTTCCCCAAGGAGGTTACATGTCTCAGGTCATTGGTGGGATGACAGAGATGGCCCTATCTTTTATGAAAGCTAAACTCTATTTTCCAAATCTTTACTCCCTAGGAAAATGTTCCCATAAATACTAGCATTTCAGAATGTATATTTTGAAAATGCAAAGTATACATACATCTTATATTAATTTTGTGGAACTTATTGTTATTATACCCATTTTAAAACTAAGAGCCTAAACTGAGGAGATTCTCTCTCTAGCGCCCTCTCTTCTCTCCCTCTCTCCTTCTCTGTCTCCCTCCCTCTGGAGGGAAGATACTGAGGTTTGTTATCAAACCACCATTCAATATTAGAAGTGAATACTAAGTGAATGGAATTGGTTTTGACAGGTGTCTCTTAGCAAAGCAGTTTCTGTAGCTGATTATTCCTGAAGGACTTCCACATTTAGTGGAATAATGCTATCAAAATCCAAGTGCATTGTTAATTCAATTGGCTTTCTAGCATTCTTGCTTAGGGAGCTCACAGCCAGAATTAGTATATATTCAGCTGCAAACTAAAAGAAGCATGTATCAATCAATTTTAGATACTTTAAAAAATCTCATCCAAAACTAAAAGCAACATAAATATTCAAGCAAGTTAATGTAATTTCTGTTAAACCATGAAGATTTTGTGTGGATCCTGAAATGATGCATCTCTGAAATAAAGATTATATACAGTCATTCTCACCAAGATTGTTATGTAGTAGAAATTCTTATTATTTGATTCAGACAGTTCACTACTTCTCATTGTAAAAATGTCCAAATTATGATCCATGCTAGGGAAACAGGAATTAGGTAAAAACATGGGCTGAATAGTGGCCCCCAAAAGATATATCCATATCCTAAGCCCTGGGACCCATTGTGGTGTTGGGATACATGTTAATTTCATCCACGGTTTCTGACTCATAGCTTCCACAGTTTTTGTTAAAATGTTGGGCATTTTCGGCCTCAGGAGACAGAATCTGCCTCTCTGACTTTATCCTGTCCTCCTTTCACCTGCCCAAGAAGGACTCTAGTCTGATTATAGGTTGAAAGACCCTCTTCCAGAGAGAGTCCTTACCCACACTCTGGAAGAAGCAATACTGCAGAGAGTCACCAAAAGTACTTTGAAAACACAAGCCTTGCTTGGTTTCCTCACCCAGTCTATTAGTATAAGTTCATACCCTTTTTACCCAATCACATTTCTACATGGTTGTCAATCATGCCTATGTAATGAAGCGTCCGAAACCCAAAAAAGCAAGGTTTGGAGAGATTCTGGGTAGCTGAACATATGGAGGATGCATGCCAATGCAGGGCATGGAATCTCCATGACCCTTCTCCCATATCTTGCTCTGTACATCTCTTCATCTGTATCCTTTGCAGTATCCTTTATAATAAACTGTAAAAATGTTTCCCTGAGTTCTGTCAGCTCCAGCAAATTAATCAAACTCATAATGGGAGTTGTGGGAACCTCAACTTAAAGTCAGCTGGTTAAAAGTTCCAGAGGCCTAGATTTGTAACTAGTATCTGGAGGAGACAATCTTGGGGACTGAACCCTCACCCTGTGGGATCTGATGCTATCTCCAAGTGGATGGATGGAATTTAATTAGAGGACACCCCCCTAGTTCCTGCTGTTTGGTGTGTGAGGAAAATCACATTTGGTCAAAGAAGTCTTCTGTGTTAATTGTTGTCCTGTTGGTGTAAGAGCAGAGAAACAATATGGTTTGATAGTTTTTCTGAAACACCCACGAGTGTGACTTTATTTAGTAAAAGGAACTTTTGCAGTAACATATAAGTTAGAGATCTTGAGATAAGGCGATCATCCTGGATTACCTGGGTTGGCCCTAACTCCAATGGCAAGTGTCTTCCAAGAGTGAGGCAGAGAGAGATTAGACAGCACACAGAGGAGAAGGCAATGTGAAGACTGGCAGAAATTGAAATGATGTGGCCACAAGCTGAAATGCTAGGGTAGCCACCAGGAACTGAAAGACAGAAGAGCAGAGTCTTTCTTTAGGCTCTCAGAGGAAGTACATTCCTCTAAGTTTTGGACTTCTAACCTTTGAAACAGTTAGACAATAACTTTCTGTTGTTTCATGCCACCAAATTTAGGGCAATTCATTACAGTAACCTAGGGTGCTAATACACAGGTTTGCGTTTTTCTGTTACATAAACTTGGGCGAACAGTCACTATATTTGTATAAACCTCAGTTTCCTCATTTTTAAATAGTGGTTTCTAAACTATTAATAACAATAATATAAATAATAATAAAATCACCATCATTTACAAAATTCCTTACTATAATCCTGTGAATTATGTATAAAACTCATTTTAATAACCCCAGAGAGGTCAAATGACTCGGTGTGAAAAACAAAGTTTGTGTGGAGTCAGTCTTTGGTTTCCCTCTTCTTTCTTCATCATTTGATGCATTATATCTTCAAGGCACTGTGATTGCTCTGGTGACACATAGTTTACAGGATAGCAGGGAAGACAAATATTAAATAAGCAACTAAATCCAATCTCATTTGAATCTTATCTAAACAAAAGTATTAATATCTGTTATTTCTGTAAATTGATGATGGCAGATGCTGATTATCATCAAATACATATCTATTTCATGTGCATAATTTGCATAAAAAATAAGATCATTTGCCTTGTAACAAAAGCAGATCAAGGAAACGTACAAGTTACGGATGGCAGGAAGAGACAGCTCATTGGTCATACACTGAACTGCTTTCATGAAAAGTAGATAAGTCTATGATAGATATCAAACTCACCCCACTACAACCAAAGCTGTTGGATAAAGTCATACAATACTAACAGAAGGCAAAGTGATTATTTTCCTGGACTTAAGTCTCAGTGGCTAGTTTGCTGGCATGTTAAACAGAAAGTTCTGAAGCAGAACATTTCACAGTAAGCTTGTCAGCTGGGGGTCCCAGTCACACAGAGCACATCTGCCTACTTAGGCCCTTACTTTGCTGTGCTTGACCGGTTCTGTTCCTCTACCTTCTCAGGAGGTTGTAAAATGACTATCCCTGAAGATCTTTCAGGAAAAATCGCAAGCATCTGTCCTAGATGGCTGGATCATTTACCTGATGAAAGGCAGTGTGTTGGCCCAGTAAATCTCTTGAGATCCATTATGGTTCAATGTCTTCCTCTCTTCAGTTCACTTAGCCACAACTATTCCCTTTAGATGGCCCCGAATACTGAAGAAGGAACCCCATCCAAGTGAGGCGATAGCAATTAGAAGATAAGACTCTAATAAATTCAGGTTTGAATTCTAACTTTGCCACTTAACTGTGTGACTCCAAGTAAATTACTTCATTTGACAACCTTGGTTTTCTTCTTTTTTTTTGAGTTGGAGTCTCACTCTGTCGCCCAGACTGGAGTGCAGTGACCACTCCTGGCCACCGCAGCCTCGACCTGCTGGGCTCTGGCGATCCTTCCACCTTAGACTTCTGAGTAGCAGGAATTACAGGCATGCACTACCAGGCCCGGCTGATTTTTTGATTTATTGTAGAGATGAGGTCTCACCAAGTTGCCCAGGTGGGTCTTGAACCTGCAGGCTCAGGCAATCCACTCACCTCAGCCTCCCAAGGCGCGGGATTACAGGCTGAGCCACCGAGCCCGGCTGACAACCTTGGTTTTCTCATTTTTTGAAAAGATACTAAGTTATTTTTCCCCTCTAAATATGAAGTGAGATTATGCTTGTAAATTCTATAACCTGGCATCTAGTAAATGCAAAGCACTAAATTGCAATTGCTGCTATTGGTACAATCATCATTACTACCCCTTCTCAAAGGACAAGCTACCTTACTTGGAAACTCTACCAAATGACTGGACACCATAAGCATTTCTCTAGTCTGATGTAGTCAGAGCTAAGGGCTAGGTTCAAACAAAGAAAACTTCACTCTTAATATTGCAACCAGGTATATACCTACCCAGGCCTCTTCTAGTTTAGTTTCCTTTTTCTTTTACCTCTCTACATTGCTTTTTGGGATACCCTCTGTTTTCCATCAAAAGAAAACTTGCATCCCCCTTGGCAACCAGTTCAGAGCTAAGATTTCTCAGGCATGACAATTTAATAATGATGAGGGTACAATAATAATAACACAATTCCACATATTACACGTGATATATCTGCAATTCTTGAAATTGTCCCATTGGATTAGGAATTTATTTTATCATCATTTTACAGATGATAAAACATATTCATATTAAAGGACCTTCCCAGAGGCATACAGCTAATAAGAGAACCCATAGGTTGACCCTATACAATCTGGTTCTAGAGACCGGGTTCTAACTTTCTATGCCACCTTCGAATGGTGAAGCAAATTCCTAGGGCTCCTGTGTTTATTTCAAGACTAAATGGATGCAGCATCTCACATGGGGAAGTTCTACCCGATTTTATGCATTAGGGGGAATTCTCACAGGTATAAAGCGAAAAAATAAAGGGAAATCCTTAAAGGCATAAGGAGAAAATAAAGGACAGACAGAATCAGAACATTATTTATGCTTTCTTTTTGTGTGTCTTAGAAGATTGATATACTGAACTCTGTAGAGACCAATATCTCTGAGGGTTATATCTTTAAAAGAAGAAATGTTTCTTGTCATTTCTTAAGCAAATACAGAGGTTGTACTTTTCTGCAGGCCCTGAAATGCAAGCAAGGCTACAGGGCTGGGTGGTTCTAACAAAAGCCCTTTGTATATTGCGTTTAATGGTACTTCCATTTAAGGGTTGACATCCTAATGACTATTTTAGAGACATTGAGGATAAATGCTTTTTAATTTGACCTTTAGAATAAAAATTTTTATGGGATTACAATTTAATTGGAAAAAGTTTAACAAGACAGCGTAGTCTTCAAAAGATTGTGGAGAATAATTAGACAATAATAGAATTTTAAAATGATTCTATCATAGATCTTTCAAATATATTTTTAAAAGTTTAATTGATTTTGAACACCTTAACTCTGTAAGAATGTTGTGACTAGGTAGCTGTGTCATTTGAGAGATCAATTATTTATATCCTCGATTTGCATTTTATCTTATATAAGAAGTAATAGATGTTCCATCATTTTATATTCCATTGAATTAAATAATCCCAAGTTATATCAGACAATGAAATGAGTGAGTGCCTGCAAAATGGGAGACCATAGAATAGAGAAGACAATAGCATTTAAAAAATCTATTTCCTTTGAGCATCTCAATTATTTCTCTATTCCCAAATGCGCACTTGAACTTAGTGCTTAGAATAGTGCTTGGTACATAATAAGTCCAGTGTGTGTTACCTATTTTTGTTATGATGATGATGCAATAGTATAATTGTACTATTATTAGAGTTATATTACATATCATTTTTGTTTACATGATGGCATGACTGTGATAAGTATGCTCCATGCAGTAGCTAACCTAATGAACGCCTTGAGTATGGCTATAACATCTCCATTTTAAAGATGAGGAAAACAGATTCAGAGAAGTTAAATAACTTGCCTATGGTTAAATAGCTAGTAAAAGACAGAGGTTGAATTTTAACTCAGAGAATCTGCTTACAGAATCTGCAACTTAATCATAACAGGATTCTTCCTTCTCTGTGTTACTTCATGAAGAGTTCAGACATTAATCAAATAAGCACCATGGCTTTAATAGCAATAATTTCTGTATATAATGACCACTGTATGTCTTCTCAATTTATTCCTCAAGGGGTAAACTAATTCTGCTCATATACCTTTCTAAGTAGTGCTTCTCATAATTCTTATTTACACAAAATATCAAATATTTAATTTTCTTGAAGTACCTTCAAGTTTTTCTTATTCCTCTTTACTGTCAAGATCAAAGTATATGTTTACATTATGACATGTATCTATTATAACAATTTCTAACACAGGTTTTACATGCATGAGTGCCAGAAACAATGGAACTAAAAATTGAATCATTTGATATTTTATTTTTGGCCTCAAGACTGACACCAGATTTTACTACACTCCTGGAAATCTGCTCTCCCTGACCTGTGGTCGTGTTCACTGTACAATTCAACTGCACTTCACAGAAATGGATATAATAATTTTTAAATACAGGAAGCCATAGGCAAAAAGCAGTTTTTCTTGAGGCTGAGCCATTCTTGGCTCCAGCAGAACCTATTTTTTTCCCCTGAATATGACTCAATAAAAATATGAGGTGGATTTTGATAGTTACTGTTCATTATTTCAGGCAAACAAGAAGTTGTGGTGAGGAGTGGGAATCACTTCTTGTCTTTCAGGCCTTAGCTCAAATATCCACCTTACCAGCAGAACCACCACACTGGGTAGCACAAATTATGTAATATAATCCTGCCATCTGAGTGGCTTTCCTGACCACACACTGTCAAGTTTCCTTTCAGTTCCCATCTATCACACAAACCAGTTATATTTTTATCATAGCATGATTACTGCCTTACATTATCTTATTTGTGGAAGGCATTTTGCACAAGAACTGCCCAATGTTAACCTCCAGCTGGTCCATGAGTGGCCTACAATCAAGGTCAAACATCAAACAATCAGAATTATCTCATTTGCATGACAAAACCCAAACGTGTGATGGGAATTCTAAAACTCACCCTAATGAATAGGACAAACTCCACTGGGAAGAATCTCAGGTCATTTTTTCAGTAAGGACAACTGAATCACTCTTTTGCCTGCTCTTCTCTTGCAACATGTTCAATAAACCTGTTTTTCTATTCTAATCTAACCTGGGTGAATGCTTTCACTGGCTGCCACCCTAGCTGTCTGACCTCCACATTATTTATATGTTCTCTTGTTTTTCATTTGGCTTCTCCTCTGCTATATATGCACTATGAAAGCGGAGAACTTGCTTGCTTTGTGTGTTGTGATTAATGCTATGTGTCATTTAGACTGGGTCAAGAAGTGCCCAGCTTGAACAATATTTCTGGATGTGTCTGTAAGAGTGTTTCCTGTTAAGATTAGCATTTGAATCAGTAGACTTAGTAAAATAAATTGCCCTCACCTATGTGGTTGGAATCATCCAATCTACTGATGGCTTGAATAGAACAAAAGGCAGAGGATGAGGAATTTGCTCCTTTTGCTTCCTGCCTATTGAACTCAGACATTGGTCTTCTCCTACCCTTGGACTGGAATTTATACTGCTGGTATTCTCAGGCATTCAGACTTGGACTGGAATTACATTACTAGCTTTCCTAGGTCTCCATCTTATCAGCAGAAGATACTGGGACTTCTCACTCTCCATAAATGTGTAAACCAGTTCCTCAGATTAAATATCTATATGCACATGCTACATTACTGAGATCATTTACTGCATTTAAGGCTAATATTTTATTTTTGGCCTTAAGACTGACACCAGATTTTACTATTTTCCTGGAAATCTACTACTAATTTACTACTCTTCTGAATGGATAATATATATCCTGTTGGTTCCGTTCCTCTGCAGAACCCTAACACAATATTGTACAATTTTGAAAATACAGTAGATCTCAAAAATAATGTGGAACAGATGGACATGCCCATCTTGTATGACTAGAAGGAAAAATAAATAACACTCTGGGAGTTTGGGGTGTCAACGGTCAACTAAGCTAATATCCAAGCAGGAACTACTCAAGTTTAATCATCCAAGTAATCAAAAAGAAAGAGCTCTCTTGGAAAAGTTTCTCCAATACTCATACCAGTTGTTGTGAAAGGGAACTAGTGCTTATTGAATGCCTTCTCTGAGCCATGGCATTGAATTCCCAAAACCACTTGGTTAGTTGAGTCATATTATCCCTTCATAAAGGGGTTGGGAGGTGAGGTAGAGAATGAAGCCCAGAGAGATTAAATACTTGCTCAAAGTGAGACAACTGCCAAGTGGCAAGTAGAGCTGGGATTTTAATCCAGTGATGTCTGCCACCAAAACTGTGTTCCTTCTAGGTCATTGTAGTGCTCCCAGGTTACTTCTCCTGACTAACTGCTATTCTTTTACTGAAAATACTGCTGAATTTTCACTGGATTCAAGGATCATTTCCCATGGTATAATCTCAATTTTGATATAATGTATGATTATGATTCAACCCCAAATGAGTTATTTTAATTAGGTCACACATATTAAAGGTATATCGTACCTAGGAGGGATCTTAAAAGTGATCAAGTTATTCAAACCCTTACTTTTTGTGGATAAGGAGAGTGAAGAGCAGGGAGGTTAAATGCCCTGCCCTTACTAATGCGTAAAGACCAGTGAAGAGAGCAGGGCTTGAACTTATTTCCTTTTTTGAGGGATTAAATACATTGCTTAAGTTGTAACCCATTTTCCCTCTCTGGGTCAACTTACCCGTGTACATTTGATAAATGTTATCTGTAAAATGGCTCTTAGAATCTAGCATAGAAGATTTACAAAAATCATAAATGCACAGAATGAGGACCAAAATGTTTAGACATCAGCTTAAAGTCATTTGGCTAAGGGCAACCTGGGCCTGAAATGCAAATCGCTTAATTTCTACTTTGATGTTCTTTCAGCACTCACCGGCTCCATTCATCACATTATCTTTTTTTCCTTAGACCACACACAGTTTTGGTTTTACAGGCATCAGTGTACAGTTTAGGTTGAATTTGAGTGTCATTTTTACCACTTCTTAACTGTATGACTTCCAGCGAAAGCTTAACCTTTCCAAAACTCATTTTCTGCATCTGAAAAATCGGGCTAATTATATTTTTCCTATGCTATATTTTGAAGATCAAATGTATGTGAAAGTGTTCAATAAACAGTAATGAGGGTGGGAGAATCAGCCCAAGATGGGCTGTGTTTGCTCAGTATGATGATTAAATTGTTTTCAAAACAGTGAATGCTGTTAGGAAGAGCACATATACTTCGGTATGCTACAATACTCATCTGCCTCTATTAGTCTTGTGTCTATTCCCCTGTTCCACCCATTCATGTTACCTGCCTAGTGGGGTCTGAGTTTCTAGCTCTTAAAGAAAATTTTAAAATGTTGGTTGTTTTAAATTCAATTTTCTAAATGTCTACAAGTAAAACTTTAGTAGGTAGTGCAATGGTGATAACCAATCTGTGTAATCTGAAATTTGAAATCATAATAGAATAGTCTATTTTCTGACAAATATACACCCAAAAGACCAGAAAGGCTTATGGCTAATAAAAGAGTATATTGACCTTTCCTGGGGAATCATGCAAGTCACCTTTATTACAAATATTGCAAACTGAAAAAGAAGCAAAAAATTACACAGTTTAACCAACTAAAGAACAGATTCATCATGAACATTCATTAAATGTCAACCTGGTAGATTATGAACAGCAGCAATTAGCTTGCAGTGATCAAATAATATTTCAAAATGCCAAAATGGATTTTTTTTAAAGTAACAACTTTCTCTTTAGTCTTGAGTTCTAATGCTGCTTTATAATATGGGAGACATAAAATTTCTCTGAGATTTTTCTAAGCATTGCAAACATTTCAGTATTAAAATCTTGATAGCTTCAATTGCTCTAGAGAAAAGTTTAGAAGTTTAGAAAAGTTTAAAAGTCTGAATCCTGCTAAGGAAAAGCTTGAATCCTGCTGAGAATTCAGGATAGAATTTGGTTCCTGCTTCACCCTCTTATTCCTTCTGATCCCTTGATTCTCATGCTAACCCCAGTGACATACTTCTGGATATAAAAATGGTCACCATTGTGAAAACAATAGGCATAATAGGGGGAAGAATAGGAAGTGCTAGTAATAGCATTAGGGCTACGGTGAATAGCTGTGACCTTCTTCAAGATGCATCATATATAAGATCTCAATTTTCCTCACCTTAAAAGTTAGTTAACTAGATCAGTGTTTTCTAGGATCCCTGGCATAGCTAAGTAAAGAGATAGGTCAGGCCAGGACATGTAAGAGAAAAACAAATCTGATTCCAAGTCACTCTTCAACCCTAAGATTGTGATCCCTTAAAAACACATCATAAACATCAAGTTGCTTTTCCTCACCACAGGGTTCTAAGATGCTTGCCATTTTTTTTTTCTTTTCTTTATTATGTATTAAAGAGCAAGGAGATAAAAAAAAAAAAAAGTAGTAGTCTAACCTGAAAGCCATAGGGAATGAGCACTAAAAAGATCTTCAAAGTGAAGTGTTATTGACTTTTGGTCCCCAAACTGAGTCATGACACCTGGTCTCCTGTTTGCCCAGTGGTACATCATAACTTTTTAGAGAAACAGCCAGAATTTTCTGGGACTTAAGCTAATTCTTTGTTTGTAAGGAAGAGAACTGTCTATTCCTTCTCATTAAAATGCACACACACACACACACACACACACACACACACACACACACTCTCTCTCTCTCTCTCTCTCTCTCTCTGAGAAGGTAGGAATCAGTTATGGGCACACAATTTCAAGTCTTTATTGCCACCAGGAGACCATTTAGTAAAAAGATGCTTTCTGGGAGGCAAACTAAAAGGGTTAATACAGTGTCCTGAAATATCTTAGTCACACATATGTCCTCAACATATAACTTGAATCGAATTTGCAGGTATAATATTATTGTATGCTCTTTTCTCCATTTTTTAAAATTTGTAAGGTGTTTTATATTCTATTTGTTAATGATGATAAACTCAGAAAATGGCAGAGCATTTCCCCCCTTAGTTTCAAAAGAAGGAATGAAGAATACAGAAGAATAAAGAATATAAATGATATTTACTGAATTCAGTGAATATGAGCTTGCCAGAATTAAGATTAAAAGTATCTCCATTTTTTGTTTAGGTGGAACACTGTTCCAACCAGTCTTATGGCATGTTGATTTCTTTCCTTTTCATCTGAAGCTCAGCACTCCATGTATATTTCCTTTTATTTTTCCGATTCCTACTCATTTGAGATTTTGGCAGGATCATATATGATTTTCCTCTTTCTTTCCCAGAGTTCCCAGCACAGTGGCAAGTGCTCAGTTGGTATTTAAATGTAGATAAAAATATTTGACTTAGCCGGGCTCGGTGGCTCAGCCTGTAATCCCGCGCCTTTGGGAGGCTGAGGTGAGTGGATTGCCTGAGCCTGTGGGTTCGAGACCCGCCTGGGCAGCGAGACCTCATCTCTACAATAAATTAAAAAAAAAAAAATCAGCCGGGCGTGGTAGCACATGTCTGTAATTCCGGCTACTTGGAAGACTGAGGTGGAAGGATCGCCGGAGCTCAGCAGGTCGAGGCTGCGGTGGCCGGAAGCGGCCACTGCACTCTAGTCTGGGCAACAGAGTGAGACTCCAACTCAAAAAAAAAAAAAATTTGACTTAATTTGAGCTTGGAATTGTGAGAGATAATTATAATCGGCAAAGAATTCATACTGTCTAAAATTTATATAAGGCAGAGACACTAAAGAAGATTATTTAATTTTTTATGGCAAGCAGCATCATAATTTTCTCTCCCAGGAAATGGAACTGTATTATTACAGATATGAAAGTGGCATTTTTTTCACCCATGCGATTATGGAATTATAGGGCATGAGTATGGGGTACAGCAAGGATCTCAAACTCACTTGCCCTTAGGGGTTAGAAACAAATGTTAAATGAGTAAAGTAGGCTGAATGTAACTGCATATCACATATAAGATCAAGGTGGGCCCAGTGAGGTGGCTTGCTCCTATAATCTCAGCACTTTGGGAGGTTGAGGTGGGAGGATCCCTTGAGGCCAGGAATTTGAGACCAGTCTGGGCAGCATAAGATATCCTGTCACTACAAAAAAAGTAAAATAATTAGCCAGGTGTGATGGCACACACCTGTAGTCCTAGCTACTTGGAGGCTGAGGTGGGAAGATTGCTTGAAACCAGGAGTTCGAAGCTGCAGTGATCTGTGATTGTGCCACCACAATTCAGCTGGGCGACAGAGTGAGACCACATAATAACTTTTAAAAAGATCAAAGTAGTGGGAAAATATGGTTTATTTGGAGGAACTCAATGGCAGACATGGTTGCCAAAAATTCTATGTCTTTAAGAGAAGTTTAAAATCCAGATTATTTTCTGAAGAAACTATTAAAAAATAAAGCCCTTTATTCATATGCAGAACCCAAATATAAAATGTATGAAGGAGAACAGGTTTATATTGAGGGCTGGAAGGTCCAGAGCTCTTTAGAGATTATGTGGTTTTGGGGCAAACGAGACTGTAGGGCAGGGAATCTATTTCACAGAGGCTAATGGGCATAAATGATCTCTTTCACTGAGAAGGTCCATGCAGTCAGGCACAACATGTCTGATACCAGAAAAGACATTAATAGTAAAATCTATAGTGCTTACTACAGCTAAACTGAAAATATTTGCAATCATTCTGTATCAACATTTTGCCCTCACATTATAGATTTGCAAGACAATTCGTTTTATCTTATTCTCATATGTAACATCTGTTGGTTCAGAGTATGCATCAGATATACACACCAACATTTTCTTTTCAGTCCAAGTTGTCCATTACAGTTGCGGGATTAAGACCTTCTCCATTATTTTTACCCTTTTATCAGTGAGTATTTAGTCTTTTTTCTTTTTTTTTTTTGAGTCAGAGTTTTACTCTGTTGCCTAGGCTGGAGTGCAGTGGCACAATCACGGCACACCACCAGCCTCGACTTCCTGGACTCAGGTGATCTTTCTGCCTTAGTCCCCTGAGTAGCTGGGACTACAGGCACATAGCATCACACCCAGATAATTTTGGGGGATTTTGTAGAGACACGGTCTCACTATGTTGCTTAGGCTGGTCTTAAACTTCTGGGTTCAAGCAATCCTCTCACCTCAGCCTCCCAAAGTGCTAAGATTAGAGGTGTGACCCACTGTACCCAACCTGAGTACTTAATCTTAAACTAATAATGGTCAGTGAATTCTTCAAATAAGTAAATAAGTTTCCTATGTCTATATCCAACTGTGGTATGCCATTAATGAGCTAATGTATGAATTTGAAACAATATATGCATATTACTAATCTACCCTATTAGCCGTTTATCTTTAAGAAAGTTTTTAAGAATATCCCAATAATTTCCTTCCTGATTTTAGGATTTAACAATAACACAAATCACCACCACAACTTATTGTGTGGCTTCTAGATACTTCAAACACATTATCCTATTTATGGCTTATGTGACATTGAAAGGTATATATTATTATCCTCATTTTTCAGAAGGGAACATTGAAGTTTGAGAAAAGAAAGTGACTTACTCAAAGTTGGTCATAACTAGTAAGTGATATGATCTCTGATCAGCCTCACTCCAAAGTTTCTGTTCTTTAACCTTTCTTTTCAGCCAACATAATGGTACAAAAAATAGTAAAAATTGATTTCTAACTAATAACCATCTACCTGAAAAGGAAGCCATTAAATGTTTGTCAAAGTTTCAAGTCATTTCAACATGGTGATGTCAATAAAATCACTGTTTTAATTACGCTTCCCTTACCAAATACAAATCATACAAACATATCTTGCTTTCTGAAAATGCCTTTGTTGTCAATTATATTTAAAACAATTACTTTGTTGATCATTTAATCATCTGAAGGATATAAATGCTAGTATGTGGGCATAAGAGGCTAACACAGTAAAGAATCTGAGTTGCAATTATAATTTGTTTCTTAGCAACTAATAACAAAAGTTATAAAGTTGATTCTAGCACATCTATAAGAGGCAGCATTACAGCCCTGGGAATATTGTGACAGTCCTTAACAGTATAATCTTGTGAATAATTTGCTTTTGGTACTATCATAAGATAAATTATTTTGGATCTGCTTGGTCAAAACCCTAAAGAATTCTCATTAAAAGTCAGCTAGTATTATGTGTTTTGTTTCCTTCCACCTCTCTCTCCCATTATACTGAACCCACTGTATTGGTTATTCCATGAATTATAATAAGTTGGAAAGGATCAGTATGATAAAAACAGCTTTTTTTTTAATAACTAGGAGAAAGGAGTTCATCACTATAATAGTCCCATTTCCTGTCTGAAGCAGCACTTATTGAATATAGTCATGGTTAGAGTAAATTAAAATTTTTATAATGGATATGAGCAACAGCAATAGGGATTCTGGAGTTCTATATGCTGTAAACAGAGAAAAATAGTTGCAAAATTTGAGTGGTCATGGATATTACAGCTTAGGTGATTTTCTTGTGCAAACTTGCTTTTCAAAGATCTTATTGGTGGCTCACATCTTGAGAACAGAATTTAATTTGTTTGACCTACAGGAACACTATTCTATATATCAACTTTAAAGTCTTTAGAATAATTGTATCATAGTTTTTCATTATACATACACAGAATATAAATAACATGAAATGTTTTAGAGATAGTTATTTCTTAAAACTAGAGGACAGGTACTATCTACCAAGAAACAAAATCAATGTATTAAAATACAAAGACACAGTAATAGTTTAAGTCAATGAATGAGAAATATATCTTTCAAGAACTTTCATAGAGAAAAAGATAAAATTATATGATTAGGCATGTTTGAGTCAAAGTATGTTGGTCATATTGGAAAGAATTTGTGTTGTGGGTAAAAGGACATGCATTAGAACTGCCTCCTAGAGGATGTTTAGGGCAAGATCTCTCCCAAATAAACCGAGTTTATGACTCCCATCCTAACTGTTGACATACCATGTGTCAGAAATTCAACACTGCAAAACAGTAGAGTCCACTCTCTTGGCTACTTGTTAGGTGAATCAGTTTATAGTAACTGGGGAATCTAGTGCCTCAACTGGTCTACTTGTCTTTTGCTGTTGCCAGAGAGAGTCAGCAGCACCCAGCCTGATTTTGGATGAGCAATAGATGCCAGGTTCATTAGCTAAAGCAAATCTTTATTCAGTCAAAGACATATGAGCCAATATACTACCTGGTAGAGCCTCCAAATACACTCCTAGAATTATCAGTTGAAGATGTTTGCAGTGGCAACCGTAACTCTCACCATCTTCAATCCTTCTTTACTAAATTTAAGGGGGGGAAAAGCACATGTAACTTGAGCTAGATATAGAGTATTAAGTAGTCTTATATTTTCCTCATGTCAGAGGTACTAACCATGGGTGATACTCAATTTCTCTTTAAATATCATACAAAAATTTGAATTTCCTGAAAGCATAAAGGATCCTTAAATTCAAACATTTATATTGTCTCTCTTGGAATAAAAATTAGGGAATTCAATATATTTTATATACACACAGAAACACAAACACATAGTCTATATATCATGTACCTAAAAGATCAAATGAAGGGGTGATATCTGTTTCCAGTTGACATACATTCACAAATGAAGACTTTGCAGTCTATGGACTCAGTAAAAAAACTTATTAAATAAAATTTAATATAGTTAAATTTAATGCAAATAAATCTATAGGTAAACCAGCAAATATATATCAAGCACTGATGCAATAACCAGCTTTGTGCTGGGTACCAGGGAATGAAAGATGAGGAAGACACAGTCCTTCCCCTAAATGAAAGAACATAGCATGGATTTAATATAACCAATGAGCAGTCATTTTAACATTGCCTAAATCTCATGTTTTTCTAGCAGTTCACTTAACTTACCCTCAAATCATTAGCCAAAGACAGAACCAGTTTCTCAGAGGTAGCTATTGATAATTGCTTTACAACCCCCTCCCCAGCTTGTTTTGTACTAATTAGCTTTTCTAGTCCAAACATTTGCCTCCACCCATAAGACCTAAGTTAACCTAATCAGCCTTTCATGTCCTTCATGACACAGTCAGATCCCACCACCATGGCACCAATCATGTGACAAACCCACTTATCTGCCTGCTGTCCATCATCTGAGGCAGTACCTGTGCTTACCTGCCCCTTCATGATGACATGGAGCAGACCACCACCCAATCTCCTTAATGACTTTCCCCATCAAAGGGAAGGATTAAAAGGACTCAATCATGAGCAGCCAGCCACCATTGCCTTTCTAGACTCTGGTGTGACCATATGCTCTTTGAGGTATGGCTGTCACCATATTTCCTGGTTTTGGCCCTCTCCTTTCCTTGGGGAGGTGAATCTCCTTTTTCTTGCTCTCTAACTTACTTTCTAAATAAGCTATATTTTCTAATCTAACTTCTGTTCAATTCTTTGCATCTTTCATGTGGCCCAGATCACACACCAGACACCCACACCTGGTGGCCGGACCTAACATTCTGGAGGACCCACTGGGAGTGTGTCCTAACACTCAAGAAGGTGAAAGTCTACCAAGTCTACTGAGAAGATTGGGTATGCCATACAAATTAATGTGAAAAAATGTATAGTCTGTTTATTTGAGCAGAAAATAGATAGCCTGTTTATATGGGTCTTCTAAAAGGTATTAGTCCCTGAGGGAAGTTGACTTTGGAGACAAAGTCACAGATCTTGACCTCTTAATTACTGACCTTTTGTTATAAATTAACTTCCTTCCTTATTTCCTTGTTCCTAGCTCAGAGCAGATGGCCCTGAGATAGAAGATCCCTTGACTAAGACAAAAGACCCCTTGACCGAGACAAAAGATCCCTTGATTGAGACAATAGACCCTTTGACTATTACATCCTTAATGTGAAATGTTAAATACACCTTTCTAAAAAGGAAACACTGTCTATAACCAATCAAATTGCTGTAACTATTCACTAACCCCATATGAAAAAATGATGTAATCCTTTTAATCTTCCCCAGACCTTGCCTATATAAGCAATCCTCAAATCTCCTCACTTCAGAGTTCTGACCCTCCTTTTTGGAGTCTGTGTTTTCCCAGTGGTTGCCCTCAAACTTTGCACTCAAATAAACCGACAGGAGGATGACTGTCATTTAATCATATTGACTGAATTTAGTTATTAAGAAAAAATATGCTGTGTATAAATGCAAAGCACAAAGGAAGAAGGGCTCAGTTCTACCTGAAGAGCAATACGTCAATCAACAAACTGCCTGTATGGGTTGGGTCCAATGTTAGATATTATAGCAGTGACTATAAAAGAAAAGATTCTTTCCTTTATGGAGCTCATATTATACTGGAGCAGACAGACAATTGCTTAATAAATAAGAAAAAAATACCTAGTCACAAAGTATGATAATAAATTGCTCTGTTGGAAATTTTTAAACAGCTACATTATAGAGGTTAAACATTGGGAAATAACTTCCTAGAGAGTGGTCAGAGATAGTGTGTTTCCATAGGAACTCTAGGTATGATGACTTCTGTATGGGGAAGAGGGTGAGGGTGGGAGTCAATAGGAGCAGAAGAAACGAGGCTTGAAAACAGATCCCTAAGAATGAACTGGCTGGAAATAAAAATAGTAAGCAGTATCTGAATTCTGAAATAAGCCAATGCAATGCCCTAAAGGAGTCCATGTGAATGTTTAATTGTTACAGTCACTGTACAAAGCATATGGATCATATCATACAAGATTAATGCTTTTAAGATACAAAAGCCAACCATCACTTATGCCTGCTGGAAAGTCATTACTGTCCCACAGAGCATGTGATAAATAAAGAGCACCAGCAGGCTGCTGGGCGAACTTTACAAGCACAACCATTCTTTTGCGATGATGAAACAGAAGTCTATGCTCCCAAAGAAGGGACTCTTCAGTAGATGGTTGAAGGAGAACTGACATAAGAAGGTTGGGAATCTTGCAAGTACAATAGGCTATTTTGTAAATTGCCCCAAAGTGTATCGATTTCATGTTCTAGATGATTAAAAAAATAATAAAACAATATTAAATAAACATTTTGAAGACAAACGGTGTTGTCTCATGGGATATGGTCACATACTGTTTCCAAAACTATTTCAACAATTATTCTCCTGCAGTCTTTCCAAATGAAAACAAAGAAATACACTCACTAGTCTGAAGGAGTGTTATTCTCTTTTGCTGTCCCACCTGCATAGGTCCAATATACAGGGTCAAGTTCAGCTCTTTTTAAAGACTTTCCAAAACTCAAAATATATAAACAATCAGTTGCTTTCTAAATGTTCACAAGAGCTAATGGGGCAAGGGGTAACCATTAATTTTTTAGTCAATTATTTATAGAGGACATGGGTCTCTCCTTCACTTTGATTTGCACAAGGAAAAAAAATGAGTGATTTGTTACTTTGAAGGTAGAGGAGATAAGGGAAAAAGTATAACATAAAAGTGATGTGGAAGAGAGAAGGAAGAATTGCTGTGGGAAGGGTAGGTTGATCAGAAAGCAACAAGTTTGGCAGAAGAAATGGAGATTGGGGCTTGCAGCTGAGATATCTATTGTGGACTAATACTTGTCTCAGTAAAAAGTCTGTTAAATTGAGGCGAAGACTTCATTATCACCAAATACCAGAGTTTTGGTAACCTTCTAAGCCCTTAATTCCTGCAGGCTGATTAGAAAAGATAACACACTTTCTAATCATACATAAGGAAACTAGTGGTGTTGGCTTACTGCAGCAATTCAGGAGATGTACACAACCAGATACTTAGTCATCTTCATCCACAATCATATGTGCATTACCTTTCTGGGATCTCCCTTCAGTTGACAAATACTCCCAAATGACTGTGTACCCAGTGTGTTGTGGAAAGTACCCAGTAAGAAAGTTGGTTTGTATTCTCTACCTATTACTTATTAGAGCAAAATACAACTCAAAACTTGAATAAAATATATACAAACTTTAACATTGAATAAAACTTTTAGAAATAAGTACTACTACTAACTTACTAATAAAAATTGCATGTTTGAACTTACTCTTCCAGTCTATTATTTAAAAATGAAAGAATATGAAAATAATTTTTAAGTTATAGTCTTTAAAATATGATCATTTCTGTCAGCTTGAAAAAAGATATAAAGTTAAACTTCCTTTGACTCTATCCTTCCTTTAGCTATACCTCTCTCTTTTTCTTTTCTTCTTCAGGTATGCCCTTGCTTCCTCTACTGCTTTACTTCCCATTTACTCTGCAACCTGCTGCGTCTGGACTCTGGCCTCAGCTCTCCCATGAAATCACTCTGGTAAAAGTCAACCTCATGTTGCCAGATCCAGTGAGCATTTTTCAGTCCTTATTATATCTGATTTCTCTGTTATACTGGATATTTTTGACCACTCCCTGAAAATGTCTGCTCTCCATTCTCTCCTAATTCCTACCTTCTCTCCCTCCTCCACCTTAGTCTCCTTTAAGGGTTCTTTCAACTGCACCTACTCCTTAAACACTAAACATGGTGCCCTTGGACTGCCACTCTTTTCTTTTTTGAATGATCTGATGCATTCTCCTGATTTTAATTCTAACCTTTATACTCATATTTATTTACTATAAATCTTCAGCCCTTTGTGATATTATTCTCATATATTCAACTGTTTTAATAGCATAGACATATCTATTTGAGTGTCCTATAGATAAGGTGACTTTATGTACTACTTTTACTGAGATAGTTGTGGTTTACATTTATTGTCCTGGAAAAATTATTAATAGCGGCCTCTTTCATACCCATAAGTATCCAGGTTTGTATAATAAATCCTAAAACTTGGTATGTCTTAAAGGAAATTTGCCAACTCTTCATCTCCAACCCTAACCTGCTTCTGAGGTCAGTCAATAATATCCCACCATCCAAGACATTAGACTTGGCAGTCATTCTATAAACTTATTGTTTTTCATTTTATACTCTTTACTCTCAGTCCCTCTCTCTACCCTCACCTAAACCATCCACTAAGCCCTGATGATTTCACCACAAAAATATTTTTCAAATATATCTCCTCTAAATTCATTGCCTTTGTCTTAGGGCAGACTCTCATTATTTCCTGCCTGGACTATTGGAAAGTCTTCCTGTTTTTCTAAACTCCGTGTCTTATATGCACATTCCAAAATGAAGCCACAGTAATCAGTTTTTAAAATGCAAACCTGTTTACACTACTCTGCTGCTTAAAACCCTTTGAAATCATAAGTCACCAAAAGATTAACTAAAGCTCATTAGTATGTTAGACAAGTCCCTCTATGACCTAACCCTTACCGCTTTCCCAAGCCTCATAGCCTCCCACTCCTCTCTTCATATTTGACAACCTTGATACATGGAATGTTTCCATGTCCTCTGCATATCCACAAAGATTCCGGCTTTGCTGCTCTTGTTGCATTAAACACCCTGCCAGCTCTCTTGGCCTCTTTAACTTTCAACCATCTGTCAAGACTCAGCTCAGTCATCGTCCCTCTTGGGGAGCCTACTGTTACCCCAGGATGGGTTATATATTGCTTCTCCATGCTTTCATTACATACTGTGCACACTGCTATCTTTTCTTTTACTATATTATATCCTGGAATTAAAACTTTATGCCTTTCTCTCCCACTAGAGTGCCAGGTCTTTCTTATTCATTTTTACTCCATTTAGACTTTTTTAAAAGATTTTTTTTCTATTATCTTTTTCCAACAAGACACATCTTATTTTAAAACTGGAAGAAAATATGCTGACATACAGTGTCTCAATTGATCCTTAAAACAGCCATTAGTATCAATATCATCCCCATTATACAGAGAAAGAAATTGAGACTCAGAGAGATAAAATGACTTGCCAGAGGCCACACAGTAATGTGGCATGTGTGAAAGAGAAGAGGTAGCCATATAAATAGTGTGAGCAATTCTATCCGCCATGTGGTTTGCTTGGTCAGTTTCCCACACTGCATTACAAGTGAGGGACCCAAATCTACTTTGTTTCTTAGTTTCAGTTTTCACTGACTTCACACAGAGAGCACATCTAACGAAGTTTTCTAGTATTTAAAGATGTATTTTTTTCATACAATATGGCTCTAAACTCAAGGTAATTCTTTATCTGATGCTCAGCTAAAGAAACAATTGTATGTTTCAATCCTGAAGGAAATAGCATTTCCAACATGAGCATGTGTATCCACAGCTTAAGGGAATTTTGAGAATATCTTTAATAATAGTCATTTTGCTTTAAGTGCTGACTTTAGAAACATCTTTGTGAAGATGTGTGAAGTTCCACCTTCCTCTTCCCATTCCAGACCACTCAGGGCTTCTAGATACTATCAGTGAGAGACAGTATTTGTTATAAGCATATTTGCTTCCCACTCTGATTTTTTAAAAAGCAAACAAAAAAATGAGAAAAATACAATAAAACACACTGCTACTATCAGCTGGGTATGGATTAAGGATTATTCTGGGGGCTATCTGCCCCGCGTGATAGTAGAGTCCCTGAGTTGTGTCTCGAAGGTAAGCAGTATTGCTCTGAACATTTCACCATTCACTAAGCATTGCTTTTAAACTCTTGCAATTCCCACCGTGTCAGCTTTTCAAATAGCAGTTCTTAGCCACATGACACTTGGATTTACATCCTTTGCTGAGCCTGGTCCACTGATTGTCTCTAGACCTGGATACTTTCTTTTTGTTTGTTTTCCTTAATCCATATGGATTGGTGCAGTGATGCATATGTATTAGCCATGCAAGAAAGACCTGGAGAAAAAGAGACACTGTTCTACAAAAATCTGAGGTTTTTAAGATCTCTTTTTTTTTTTTTTGGTAGAGCCAGACTGATGAGGGTGTCTATAACAGCATACTTCCTCTTTTGGGATGAAGGGAGTTGATTGGTCTGGTTCAAGGGTAGGAACGTAAGTGTGTGAAAGGCAATACTGCCTTATCCTAAAAGGCTGTAAAGCTCCAATGTTTGCCTCCAAAGTTAAATGGAAAGAGATGGAAGAAAAGCCCCTCTTTGTTCCTCAGTAATAGGATCCATGAAATCTAGCACAGTTGCTGAGGCCCAAGAGACGACCTCCAGGGAATACCAAAAGAGGCTGGCATTGATTCCAGAAATACTGTTTGCTTGTCTTGCTGCTATTTTTGATCTTCTTGTTGTAGACCCTTGACTCTACTGATGATTTCTAAGGACCTATGCTGCAGGCAAGAAGCGCGTTTACTTGACACCCATTCTATCAACTGTGTGTTGTTTTTAAAAACACTCATTTATAAATTTTTAGATTTAATGCAGCAATAGAATCTTAAGAGCAAAAAAGGGATGTGTATGAAACCAACACAAGTGTTTCTAAGTATTGACACTAAAAACTGCGACCGCTATAACCACTATCTTCTGCCATCAACAATTCATGAAAGGCAAAACTTTTCAACATGAATAATTATAGGAAGAGCAGAATGTCAGGAGAAAAATTATCCTTTTAATTGACTAAACTCTGCCTTATTTTTAAAATGTAGTATATTTTTCTGTAGATTGATGGAAATCTCATCATAGACAAGTTTTAGGAACAATTTGAAGGTATGGCCTCCCCCCAATATCTTCTTTACAAAATAATGACAGATGTTAGATATTCACTAGTAAAGATCTGTTTCTTTAGCTTCAGGATGGAGCCCGTTTTAAATGAAAATTGCAATGTGGTGTAGTGAATAGGCATTAGAACTTGTAGCCAAAAGTTGAGTTTTGATTTCTAGATATGACCCTTAATAGGATCATAGACTTGACAAAGTCACTTCGTATTTTTGAACTGCAGTTTCCACCTGTGAAAAATGGGGATGATGATGATAACTCATACCTCATGAGACTTTGTAAATACCAAAAGATATAATAGATTTGAAGTACTTTTGAAAAAGTAAAATAGCATAGACAATTTAACAATCAGTTATTTTTTCAAGGCATAACAGTGGTGGCTTAGATTATAAAGGAGAAATTGAAGCAGTGGACATAAAGGACCAATCTGCATTCTGTGGACATGGTGACAATTTCGTGACCTATATAGTCCTCAGTGTCATTGCAAAACATTTAGGGGAAATCATCAGGATTGTTTTGGAGGCAATTGGAGGATAAGCTCCTTTGATAGTCCCCCATAATTGTATCCTGGGCTCTCCACGGCTGACTGAACAAGACCATGCTACTAATCCAGCAAATACTTCACTGATTTTCATTTTTCTACAAACACAATTTCAGCTAAAAAAACAATTTGTCGTTAACAAATTTAATATTGAGCCAATTAGTCAGATTACCTACCTGCTAACTGTAGCCACATTGATTTTTGTTGAAATATTAATTACCAAGACAAGATTTCCTGCTTAACCTTCAAAACAAGCTTAAAATGCACTATTTCACATCATTACCAAGGTTAAGAGGAGGATGCTTATGTGATTATAATTTATATTCCCGGATTCACCATTCATTTTAGAAGCATCGAGGCCACCTGGTCAAATGAAGGATACATTTGCGATGTTTAATTTCCAGCAGGAAATGGCAATGACACTCAAAGTAATAAATATGAAGACTCCACAAATGTAATACATTCGTTCATCTCTAAGTGCCACCCTTTGACCATCTTACCAACATTTCAGCATTTAAAAGCCTCAGCTCAAGGTAGCATTTATATGCAAGTATTTTCTAGCTTCACCATTTGGTTGACAAACAGCAAATGATCTTACTACTGTGTGACAATTCTTTAACATTCTTCTTCTTTCTAACAACTTAATGAAACACACACACACACACACACACACACACACACACACACACACACACACACACATTTACACACACACACAAATACCGAGAAGGCAATCTATTTAATTTTAGAAGCTCTTATTGAACACCTGCTGTCTGCAGAGTACAGGTGCTTGGCTATCATGTAAACCATAATTAACTCACACTTAAAACTTAACTTCTTATTGGAGCAAATAAGAGACAGAAAGGGAATCAGAAGCCACTGCCTAGCATTTCCAGTTTGCTACTCTCAAGTAGACCATTGCTCCACTGGGTCATGCATTTCCCACCTTGAGGTATTCATGGGCTCATTGTTATCTCTATTAATAGTCCATCAATGAGACAAATAAATGAAAAATTAAAAAGACGCTTATTCAGTAAAGGCAATAAAGAGTACTTTCATAAACTTCCTTTTTCAGGATATACTAACTAGGCTCTTCTTAACCGAGGCAGACAATGGCTTATTTTTAAAAAATCAGTCACAAGATAGACATTCAATAAGAATAGAGAGAGAACTATCACTTTAGCATGTATACCTACCTCTGATCAAAAAGATGCACACATGCCAATCACTTGATAACAGAGGAAATAAAATCTTGGAAGATCACACTCCTCACTCCCCTTCCAGATCAATATCTCTTCCAAAAGGAAAGCACACTCATCTCTGTCTCTGAATTTATTTAGCATGTTTAACTTTAAAGTGTGAAAACTTTCAAGGTTGTCTTTCCTACTAGCTTTTCTCTGTGACCCTAACTTCCACACAGAATGATTTACTGGTCTGCTTATCTAACAAAAATGTGTTTAACACCATGAGGCACTGGTGGAGTTTCTAATGGAATTGACAAGCAATAGGTAGATTGATAGATAAAATTATAGATTGTAATCAGAGGGGATAAGAAGAAAATCCACAGAGCACTGAGACATGCAGTCACCGGGGAGGGCCACATTAGCCAGGGTGGTAGAAGATAGATGATATTTAAACTTTGAACCAAAACCCAAAAGTAAGCCCGGCTGTGACTTTGGATTTTAACTCCGATTTAGAAGAAACAGTGATAAGGAATGCCTTCTCAGGTGACAAAAAAAGTAGGATTCATTTGGAAAAGCTATAAACAGGTGATAAGATTCTGAAGATTCTGGGAGTTTGTTACTCTCCAGCTGCCCCAATCCTTAAGCTCACGAAATGTTTTTCCTTTTTGAAGTAGGTGGTTTGTCCTTTCTAACACCTAATAATGTTAGAGCCTATATGTAAGGGTATTTTGCTGAAGAAAGTGTCTTTGCTGAAGAAACAGTCACTAAATATGTATTTTGATCAGTTTTAAGTTAATACATGCTTTATATTTCTTGGCACATGAGGAGATTTATTGAATAAGGAATTAGGTTTCTCCAGGTGGCATTTACTTTGTCAGTCCGTGGGATGCTTTCTTTTATAACCAGAGACAAAGACAGAGACAGACAGAAGACCGAGAAACTTATATGCAGCTATTCACAGCTATAAAAACTCTATGACATATAGCAATATCCACTTACAGCTAACCATATTTAAATGACAATTAGTAATTTAAAATTATTACACAAAATTAAAAACAAATTAAGCTATTACAACAGTATTTGATTAACTGTCCAATGCTAGGAAAACAAATAGTTTCACCTTTCTACTACATACCAGATACTTTACAAAGTACTTTTGTAATTCTTACAATAACTATGTGAAAGCCTGGCATGGTGGCTCACAACTATAATCCCAACTACTTGGGAGGCTGAGGTGGGAGACCTGTTTGAGTCCAGGAGTTCAATGCCAGCCTGAGATGTGGTACAGAAAGACCACATCTCAAAAAAAAAAAAAAAAATCACTGCTATTGTACAAGAAAAGAACAAGGTTATTCTATAATCAAAAGGCTTATAAGATGTATCAGTAAAATCTAACACTTGCTCCCAGATAGGATATTAGCTTTTAAAAAAATTGCTGAGCACTGTGGCTCACACTTGTAGTCCCAGCAACTTGTGAGGCCAAGGTGGATGGATTGTTTGAGTTCAGGAGTTTGAGTCCAGTCTGGGCAACTTAGTGAGACCCTGTCACTTTAAAAAACAAAACAATAATAATAATAACAGTTTTTAAAAATCACGTGAGACAAGTACTGTACAAAGAGAAGCCAGAAGAAATGTCTTCTGAATCTGGAAAGACAGAGCTCCATCAGCATCACTAGCACTGTTGCTTAAGTGGGCTTTTCCAGACTTTGCTAACTTTGTTAGCATCTTCAGTCTCATTCTCTCATCTCTGTGCAGAAACTTAGTGATGATATTATTACCACTTAGTGAATGGTGATATTGAAATCCTATTGCCTATCTCTTCTTACTGCATTCAGCACTGCTACTTACTGGCCAAAGAACAAAATACGACTTTACCTTCCCCCATGGATGCAAGCGGCATTTAGTTTAACAATATGGCCTTTAGAAATGTAGTCTGGCTATTTTGTGAGTACCAAATTCCAAGTTTCTCAAGCACATCATTCTCCCTGATGGAGATGATGCATTTACACCATAATGTAGAAATAACAGAAAGAGCCAGTAAAGTGAAGTGTCGTGATTAATAATGAAAATACTGAAGTTAAATAACCTGGAATCAGACCATGGCCCTTCAACGTCCCAGCTGGGTTAGGTTTGGTAAGTTGTTTGATTTTTTCATGCCTCGGTTTCCACCTTTTTAAAAAGGGCATAGCATTGTACAAGTATATAGCATTGAGGAAAGTATTAAAAAATAATTCATACTTTACGGTTGGTACATGCAGAGCAAGAGAGAATTGTTAGTTGTAACAGGTGGTTGGTTGGGCATGTGTGAACTGATTATTGGACTTAGAGAAAGGCATTATATTGAACACCATGTACATTTCAAACACTGAGTATGTTTTATGGGACTCTATGAGAATTTTCCTAATCTTCAGTCAATAAAGTGACATTCTTAAGTGTAGTGACCCCAGAAAAACTTGCAGGACAAATAATCTTGTCTTTTCTCTCTCTCTACCACCATCTTCTAATCAGCTGCATTCAATCTTACTCTATGTACTCCAGCCACTCAGCCATGTCTTCTTTGAATTCCTAGAATGTGCCATACTCTATGCCCCCACAGTACTTTTGCATTGTTTTCTTTCTAGAAAAAATTTCCTCTTATTCCTTATCTATCCTTCAGATCTTATTAGTCATTTCCTCAGGGAAGCTTTCCTAAATAACCTCTTTCTATCTTCATTTCCTTTGCCACAAATGTCATACAACCAGAGCCATTTAATCAGCATTTGTCTCTCTTGGTGAATACATATTTCTTGTGTGATTACTTGATGAACATTTCTCTGCTCCACTAGAACATGAACTACGTAAGATGAGGAACTGGGTCTGGTTTTTTTTACCTGCCCAGAACAGAGTAGGCACTCAGGGAAAAAAAAACAAAGTGAATGAATGCCACATCTAGTCTGTGCTTTCTCCTCTCTTGAATGCCTTGCTTTTTCTCTGCACTCCTCCACTTGATACCTCTCCTTGAGCATCTGTCTAAAATACCTATACACAAACTCTACTTTCAGGCCATCTCTCCATTCCCTCTCTGCTGCTGCTTATTCTGCCCTTTGTTCCTTAGAAATCAAGATCTTCAACCTTTCGAACATTCATCACACTTGAGGTTACTTGTTCAATGTCTGTCTCCCCTGCTGGAGGCAAACTTCATATTTGTCTAGTTCATTGATGCATTCCCTGCATCCAACACTGTGTTTGCTATCTAGTTGGTGTTAATTAAATATTTATGGAAGGAAGGAAAAACAAACAAAGGAAATCACCACACTGAATGCTGATAACTCAAGTTTTGCAGCACATTTGTCTGAATGATGTGGTAGTTAGTATTTTCCAAAGGTACTTGGTTTTCCAGATATATAGGAGAATTAACAAGTTCTTGACAGCATAATTAATTAATTAGTAATAATTACATGTTAGAAATTTAAGGTTGTGATTACTGACCTTCAATTTTATGTAGGGCAAGTGGTTGGTTTGAGTTAAAAGGAAGCTTCATGTCCTAGACAGAGCAACTGCCAACTGTGTTTAAAACCTCTGAACATCTACTAGATATAAGGAATCAATGTTTAATACCAAATAAAATATAAAAACATGAGCCTAGTCCAATACTCAGGGTGTACTCAGACTAGTTAGAGAGCCAGGCAAAATCATACCCCATAACTTTAGTACAGCATAATAAATCCTAGAACACTTATAGACAAAAGAGATAAGAAAGCAGAAAATTCATATGTTAAAGAAATCCTGTTCATATACATACAAATTACATTTACCAGGCATATTTAATCCTCATAACTCTGAAGGACATTGATATAACTTACACATAAGTCTACTATACTGTCATTATACCCATTCTATAGAAGAAGGTACTAAAGTTGAGAGAGGTGAGAAACTGGCTTAAGATCACAGTCTTTCTGTGGTCCTAGATGCAGGGAATAGCAGGTACAAAACCCAGGGGAAGATTGAAAGACCTATATAAATTTAGGAGAAATTACTTATTACAAAGTACTCTAGTGGAGACAGGAAAAAAACTGCCAATTTAAAATAAACCATGGGTCAGAGTGTCCTTTGTTCTTAGAAAACCTACCAAGGGCTCTTTAGTTATGCAAATATACAGCAATTACCTCTACTCGGTTCTTGGAAAAATTAGAAGTGAAGATGTGCTGGGGAATGTTAAATAGTACCTTTGCTTATTTAACAGTTCTCCTAGGACTTTAATTCCTTAAAGAAAAAAATACTTCTCCTCTGTGGATTTAGATAGTGCCTGACCTATAAAGTAGTGACTGCTCTTAGGAAATCACAAGTATTCTAATTTGAGTGGTTGCAAAAAATAGAACGAAGCTCTGAGAAAAGGAATAAGTAAGGATAAATGAGTTCTACCTCAAATTTGAGGAAACAGTGAAACAAATTGTCAAGCATCCAAATGTGATGTTATTTAAATTAGACAGAATTCGTTGATGTTGAATTTTATATTACATATCCAAAGACAATATGCTTTGCTTACAGGAAGAATAGGATGGAGTCCACAGTTTATATGTGAGCTTCTTATTTCTTTGATCTTAAGATGCTATTAAGAGATGGCTCCCAATTTCAAAACTTACTGCAAAGGTACAGTAATCAACACAGTGTGGTACTGGCATAAGGACAGACATATACATCAATGGAATAGAACCAAGAACCCTGAGATAAGCCCTTATATTTATGATCAATTGATTCTCAACAAGTGTCAAGTTCAAAACCACTCAGTGGAGAAAGAACTATCTTTTCAACAAATGATGTTGAAACAAATCAACTTCAAAGGAATGAATTTGAAAAGAAATTATTCTTTTGATGAATAACTCAACATACACAAAAATTAACTCAAAATGAGTCACAGACTTATTTAAGAGCTGAACTGTAACTATTTAAGAGCTAAATTTAAGAATTAAAACTATAAAATTCTTAGAAGAAAATATAAGAGTAAATTTGTGTGACTTTGGATTAGGCAATAGTTTTTCAGAGGTGATGACAATAGCATATATAACAAAAGAAAAATAGATAACTTGGATTTCATCAAAATTAAAACTTCTGTGCATCAAAGGATACCAATAAGAAAGTGAAAATGCAACCCACAAAATAGAAGAAAATATTTATAGATCATATATCTGATAAAAAAATTGTATCAGGAATATATGACAAAATATTACAATTGAACAATGAAAAGATAACTCAATTAAAAATGGGCAAAGGAACCAGGCTCAGTGGCTCAGCCTGTAATCCCGCGCCTTTGGGAGGCTGAGGTGAGTGGATTGCCTGAGCCCACGGGTTCGAGACCCGCCTGGGCAGCGAGACCTCATCTCTATAATCAATCAAAAAATCAACCAGGCGTGGTATCTCATGCCTGTAATTCCGGCTACTCGGAAGGCTGAGGTGGAAGGATCACCGGAGCCCAGCAGGTCCAGGCTGCAGTGGCCGGGAGCGGCCACTGCACTCTAGTCTGGGCTACCGAGTGAGACTCCAACTAAAAAAAAAAATGGGCAAAGGATTTGGGTAAACATAGCTCTAAAAAAAGATGTACCAATGGCCAAAACACATGTTCAACAACATTAGCCATCAGGCAAATACAATTCAACACCATAATGAGATACCACTTCCTATTCAGTAGATTTGGCTAAAATAAAAAAGGCAGACAATAATAAGTGATAGTGAGGTTGTGGAGAAATTGAAACTCTCACATCCTGATGATGGAATTATAAAACAATATAGCCAATTTGGAAAGTAATTTGGCAGATGCTCAAAATGCTAAGCATACAGTCAACCCAACAATTATACTCCTAGGAATATACCCAGCAGAAATGAAAACATGTCCACCCAAAAACCCGTATATGAATGTTCACAGCAGCATTATTTATAATAGTAAAAGGTGGAGACAACTCAAATGTCCATCAACTGATGAATGGATAAATATAATAAATTTTTATCTATACATGGCATATTATTTATCCACACAAAGAAATGAAATACTGATACATACTATAACATGGATGAACCTTAATAACATTATGCTAATTAAAGGGAAAAAATCACAAAAAGCAACATATATTATATGTTTCCATTTGTATGAAATGTCCAGAATAGGAAGCTGCATAGAGATAGAGAGTAGACTAGTGGTTTTCAGGGGTTTGGGAGAAATGGAGAGTGACTGTTAATTGATATAAGTTGGTTTTTTTTTGGTCAGGGGGCTGTGATGGAAATGATCTGAAATTAGATAGTAATGCTGGTTGTACAACTGTGAATTAATGAAAAATCTTCAAATTGTACAGCTTAAATTAATGAATTATATGGTATGGCTTTCAAAAAATTTATTATTATTTTTTAGAGACAGGGTCTCACTCTATCACCCAGGCTGAAGTGCAGTGGTGCAATCATAACTCACTACAGCCTCAGACTCGGGCTCAAGTAATCCTCTTGCCTCAGCTTCCTCAATAACTGAGATCATAGGTGCGTGTCACCACACCTGGCTAATTAAAATTTTTTTTTGTAAAAACAGGGTCTCTCTTTTTGCCCAGACTTGTCTTCAACTCTTGGCATCAAGCAATTCCCCAGCCTCAGCCTCTAAAGTGCTGGGATTATAGGCATGAGCTACCATGCCCAGCCTGGTATATGTTACCAAAAAAAAAAAAAATAGTATGGTTTTGAAAGTAAGGCAATACTTTTTCAATACTTTTTTGAATGAAAGAGAAACACTATATTGAACACACTTCTTTATTGGAAGGCACTTTTCAATTTTAGAAATGTAAAAAGAAAAGTATTTCTTAGTTCAAGGAAATAGAATATTTACAAGGTAATATGACCTTACAGACTGGTAAAGGCCAAAGCACTTCTGTTTCTCTTTTATACTTTCATTGGTTCATTCATTTATTCATTCAGCTTAATTGGTTCCACAAATATTTATTCAGCACCTAATCATAAATCTCTGCCCTCCTTGTGAAAATCTTTCTTAAAAATAGTAGAAAGTAGTCACAGAGTTTAAAAATAAGAAAGTCAGATCAGGTGTCATCTCATGCCTGCGATCCCAGTGCTTTATGAGGCTGAGTTGGGAGGCTCACTTAAGGCCATTTTGGGACCAGCCTGGACCATGTATTGAGATCCTGTCTCTACAACAGATTAAAAAAATAAAAAAATTAACCAGGCATGGTGGCCTGTAGTCCTAGCTACTTGGGAGGCAGAGACAGGAAGACTGCTTGAGCCCAGGCATTCAAAGTTACAGTGAGCTATGATTGTACCACTGCACTCCATCCTGGGCAAAGTGGGAGACCCTGTCTCTCTCTTTAAAAAAAAAAAAAGAAAAAAGAAAAATCCATGTTTTTACTTCCTCACCTCATCATATGCTGATATAAAAATATAAACATATAGCCCAAATATTAAGGACTATATAAAATCTGGTCTTTAATTTACAACGAATCTAAATTTTATGAGGTGCAGCTAACATTGTTTACCACACAGAACTGCATTCAATTTGAAGGAAAAAAAAAGATACTGCTTTGTAAAAATGAACAAATCCAAAATGCCAATAATATACAACAATGGAAGTATTTGGGAGCAAATTAATACTCTGATCATAATTAGTGTGTACTTTAAATACATATTTCAGGGCTAAATTACTGACCTGCAGTGTCATCCATTGAGGATTTAGTGGTTAGTACAGAATTTAATCTCTGGTGAAATATCTAAAAATAATTTAGTTCTTGAGAAACACACATCTTTTCATGATGCCTTTGAATTTGAGATTTGACCCCTGAACCCTAAAGCATGGCTTTGTTTTCTAAAGGTAATGTGTACTATAACTGGAAAGTAAAAACTAGCTAGCATGGTGCATAAAAATACACGTGTCTAGAAGGGAAATGGCTTGTTCATGTTAGCGCCTACTCAGGGAAAGGTGCTGATTGGGAGGAGGATGGAAGCTGCCCTTCACTAGCACAGGGCCTTTCTGGGGCTAAAACTGTCATAACGTGAATGATAACAATGCCTGTGAGACCACAGTGGAACGGTTACAGCCACAGGTAGGTCAGACACTCTAAATGCGATAATAGCCAGTTTCTAGGGCTTTGGAGTGCCAGACAAAGAGGTCGAATTCAGGGAAAATGACCTAGAAAAACGAAGAAGTCCAGAGAGTGGGACTCAGGGCCAACAAACTAGTCTGAATCACTTCAAATCACTGCCCTATGGAGAAAAGGCCAATCCTACCTATTTCAGAGAAGGCCTGCAGAGGTTTATTCCAGGTGAGAGGCAGAAATGTGCCCAGGAAAGGAAAAGGTTACTCTTTGAATTTTTTGCAGCTGCCATTTTCATTATTTGGTCTCATCATAGTATATAAAGTTCAAAACCCTGTTGTGCTCTCCAGGGGAAAATGAATAGGGTGACACAAAACTTGCACAGATAATCCCACATTTTTTGAAGACCATCTCTTTAATACTTTTCACTTTAATAGTATTAAGTTACAAAAGCACCCAATTTTGATCTCATTTGAAGATGACTTTATCTTTTTTTGATCAAAGTGATCATGAAAGAAAAGCAAAGGAAATGTGCATATGTTAGTCTGTTCATTTTCTGGGGACACCACAGATTACCACCAATTGGGTGATAGAAGACAAAAAATTTATCCTCTCACAGTTCTGGAGGCTAGAAGCCTGAAATCAAGTTGTCAGCAGGCCTGTGCTCCCTCAAAGGCTCTAGGGAAGAATCCTTCCTTGCTTGTTCCAGCTTCTGGTGGCTGTCGGCAATCATTAGCTTCCCTGGCTGTATCACTCCAATCTCTGCCTCTGTATTTACATTGTCTCCTCTTTTTCTCTTGTAAGGACACTTGCCTTTGGATTGAGGGGCCACCCAGGTAATTCAGGATGAACTCATCTCCAGATCTTTAATTATACCTGGAAAGACCCTTTATCCAAATAAGGTCACATTCACAGCTTCCAGGTAGTCATAACTTTTGAGGGTTACTACTTACTCTGTTCGGGCTGCTATAACATAATACCATAGACTGGGTGGCTTAAAGATAGAAACATATTTCTCACAGTTCTGGAGACTGGAAACTCTAAGATAAAGGCATCAGCAGGTTTGGTGACTGGTAAGGGCCTGCTTTCTGGTTCTTCTCATTGTATCCTCACATGGTGGAAAGGGCAGTGGAGCTTTCAGGGATCTCTTTTTAAAAGGTGCTCATTTCATTTATGCAGGCAGATCCCTCATGACCTAATCACCAAAGGCCCAACCTCCTAATATAATCACATTGGAGTTAGGATTTCAACATATGAATGAATTTTGGAGGGACATAAATATTCAATCTATAGCAGTTACCATTCAACTCTCTACAGCTGGTCCATTAGATTTTGGATTAATCATAAGTGACTACATATGTTCTGCAGCACCATAACCCCTCTTGAAAAAACTGGATATTGATATGATTAGAGTGATTTTGACATTTTTGCCATTCAGAAAGTGCTCCCCCTCCTCCCTCAAATGGCAACACCTGATTTTGTACCTTCACTTATCATGAAGGGCTCCCTTCGCTTATCATCTCCATTTTTCCTCTCCTTTTAAAATACTTTGTTCTCTGTCCCCCTCCCCCAACATAATCTCAGAGGGGAGAGATGCAGAATGTGTCACCTGACCAAAACTTCCTGGGTCTAAAAATTAAACTCAAAAAACAATCAAAATGATTTTAATAGTTGTTTGTTGAAGTATTAGTTCACAACAACGAAACAAAAAAAATGATAGTTTAGGAACTTGGTTAATTTTTATTACAATAAAAATATTAATTGTTCTCCTTTAACTCTGATGCTTTTTAAAGAGCTGCCTGATCAAGCCTCTTTGGATTCCCATTGGGTCTTGCTTGCAAATTTTCATATATACCATTGCCTTAGAATATTCCTAAATTAAAAAAAAATCTCTGTATTTAATTGATTGTCTCATGTTACAAACTATTCTTTATCAGTCACCTAAACCCCAAACTGTATTGTGGGATGACTGAAAGACATATATGTAATAAACTAATAGCTTCAATTAACTAGCATCTATACGTTATGGATTTCTCTTTTTTTTTTTATTGTAGAAATGAGGTTTCACCAAGTTGCCCAGGCTGATCTCAAACCTGTGGGCTCAGGCAATCTTCTCACCTTGGTCTCCCAAAGTGCTGGAATTATAGGCGTGAGCCAATGCACCTTGCCTGAATTTTTCAATAGATACTGACTGTCACCATTAATGTCTTTCCCATACTACATTCTGTGGCAGAAACTATGTACAACATGCATTATTTTAGAAAATCAGCAAGTTTTTGTTTGAATTTTTTTAACTATTCAGATGAAAAAGATTTACTCTTTTATGGAAGATCAAAGTCGTGCATTGATAAATGTTTCCGGCTTTGACATTCAAATGTTTCTAAATTTTGATTAAGTTTCAATTGATCTAAATATTCACAAATAATTTATCTAAATAGTCATCTATAAACATTTTATTGCTCAGAAACAAAGTTTGTGTATTTAAGCAGCCTTCCTAATTAAAAATTAGTCAAGCCAGTTATGAGTCTGGCCATCTATCAAACTCCCAGCTATTGTTCTGATTGACTGCACATTGCACTCTTTGGTTCTGAAGGATAAGCTAGTTATTGAATATTAAAGGCAATGAACATTAAAATTATCATAGTAAATAGAAGCAATAGTCAGGGGTCAAAACCCAGGTTGTCAAAATTCTGTGAAAACAATACAACATTCTCAATTTGATACATTTTTTTAGTTATCATCATCACCACCACTACCACCACACCTTCATTACAATTGTCAGAGTGTACCCCAGTTAAAGAGAACTCAGATAAAGTTTACTGTGGTAGTCATAAGAAAGGTATTTTTCAATGAAGCTGTCTAATCAGTTGCTGTTCATCCATTTGATACTTTCATCTTAAACAAATTGGCTGCTATTTTACTGATAATGCTAACTGAAATTAACCTTAGAATGGATTGATTTATTGACTTTGCTCTTTATCTTTAACTTTTTTGCTTCATTCTACAACAACAGAAGAGTTACTTTACTCTCCTAGATACACTGCTTGAGGTCATAGAAAGGTCAAAATAAAGTGGCTTTTATACCTTGACTTATAATGAAAGGATCCCTTCACTTACCATCTCCATTTTTCCTCTCCTTTTTAAATACTTTCTTCTCTATCCCCTTTCTCCTAACATAAGCTCATTGGAAGAGATACTGGGTGTGAATGGTATATATCAGTCTAATTATTTTCCCTCCTTAAGTGAGGTATCAACAGAGATAAGCATAGATATCATCCACTGTGTCCCCCAAAATAACACCAGCTTGCCCACGGCCAAAACAATGCCAGTCTACTTAAAGCAGACAGATAACTGGATTTTGTTAAATCATTTGATTTTACCAGGAACAATTTGGAAGTACTTACGTATGTATTATAGTCTTCCACAACCTGAGACTATAAATAGCTTATGACTTTTGTTTTTAGATCTCAACTATTATAAACAGCTAAACTTTCAGAAAGAAGGCCCCAAACAATGTTTATAACGTGATCTCTTTGACAGGCTAAGATCTGGAGTCATTAGATATTAGATTATTCTCTGGGAAGCTCTTCGTAATAATCTACATTTAAAGTGTATCTTTTTCTTATGTCAGGAAGGAATGATATGAAGTAAGAACTTATAAAAATAAGCCATTTACAGTACTGCTTGGGGATAAACAGTTTGCCAGCCATAGTTATTTAACATAAAATATCAATATTCAAAATGTTTTATAGCCTACTTGTAATAAATTGGAAATTTGCATCTTAACTTTTAGAGCAGAAATATTGTTATTAATTATTCTCATTATGGAACTTGAAACCAATTATATTAAAATTAGAGTCACAAATGTATGCATAATCATGATATACAACATTAGGCTTTTGTTCTTAATAGTAAATCAACAGTATGATGGCACCAAGAATGCCTGTAGCCAGCCAGGCACGATAGCTCACACCTGTATCCCAATACTTTGGGAGGCCAAGGCAACAGGATCATTTCAGCCAGGATTTTTAGGCTGCTATGAGCTACAGTCTTGCCATTGCAATCTAGCCTGGGCAATAGAGTAAGACTCTATCTCTAAAATACTTTTAAAAAATAAAGAAAGAATGTTTATAACTAGTCATTAAAAATAAAAGTTAAAACAAAAAAATTAAAAATTGTGATAGATGTACTTACTGTATCAAAGGTTGTAAGCAAAATGAAAAATCTAAGTTTGGTTACAAAGGAAACATTTTGCTTACCATTTTGCTTACCACCTATGATTTGAACATAAATTTTATTCATGAAGTGTTGTTTTAAATGGTATAGGTGGAATCATGCATGTAAAATGCCAATGCCATGTAATAGGCATCTGCTCTAGAGTTAGAGCACCAGGTTCCTGTGCTTGTCCCTCCTTTCCCTGTTCACCAGTTCTCATGTTCTTCACCTATAGAATAAAAATAATATTCAAACTTTCTTGGGTTGTGCTAATAACTGAATAGGGAAATGCTTCCAAAATGTTTACTACACACAAAAATAGCCTGGTATTCGTACAGGAATAGGCACAGAGACAATGAAACAGAACACAGTCTCTCAACCAAATCATCTTTGACAAAGCCACCAATAACAATATCTGGGGAAAGGAGGCCATATTTAGCAGATGGTACTGGGAAAACTGGCTGACCACATGCAGAAGAATAAAACAGGATTCCCATCTCTTACCATAAATAAAAATAAACTCTAAATAGATCAAAGACATAAACATAATCCTCAAACTATAAGAATCCTAGAAGAAAACGTAGGAAAAACCCTTATGCCAACCAGAATAGGCAGTTAATTCTTGACCAAGTCCCCAAAAATAAATGCTATAAAAGCTAAGATAGACAAGTGGGCCTTCATCAAACTGAAAAGCTTTTGCATAGCAAAAGAAACTATCAAAAGAGTAAAGAGATAACCCTCAGAATAGGAAAAAAGATTATAAATTATGCCTCTGACAAAGGTCTAACATCCAGGATCAACAAGGAACTCAAACTAAGTGAAAGAAAAGAAAACAAACAACCCCATTAAAAAGTGGGCCAAGGACATGGAAGAACACTTCTCAAAAAATGACATAAAAGTAGCCTACAGGAAAAAAAAAAAAAAAAAAAGGATCAACCTCACCAATCATGAGAGACATGCAAATCAAAGCTACAATGAGATACCATCTAACTCTGGTAAGAATGGCTGGCATTAATAAGTTAAAAAACAACAGATGCTGGTGTGGGTATGGAAAAAAGGGAAGGCTTCTACACTGTTGGTGGGAGTGCAAGCTAGTTCAACTTCTATGAAAACTGGTGCGACAATTCCTAAAATAACTGAAATTTGATCTTCCATATTATCCAGTAATCCCTCTCTTGGGAATATACCCAGAAGAACATAAATTGTTCTGCCAAAAAGACACCTGCACACGCATGTTTATTGCCACACTGTTTACAGTAGCAAAAACATGGGACCAATTGAAAGTGGACTGGATTAAAGAAAATGTGAACTGGATTAAAGAAAATGTGGTACATATACATGATGGAGTGTTACTCAGCTGTAAAGAAGAACAAAATCACACACTTCACAGCAAGTTGGATGGAACTGGAGATCATAATGCTAAGTGAACTATCACAGAAACAAAGAACTGAATACTGCATGTTCTCACTCATAAGCAGGTCCTGGACATTAGTCACGTTAGCACAAGGGAGGGAGTGGCAGTTGCTGGGCACTGCTAGGGAAAGGAGGGAGAGATGGAGGGAGGGAAGGAGGGCACGAGGGAGGGAGGAAGGAAGGCAGGGGACATGAGACAATCAAAGGGTACCTGGTCTACTACACGGGTGAGGGGATGAGGGCAAGTTAGAAGCCCAAACTTCACCTGCATTTAGCCTACTTATGTAATTAATCCTCACTTGTACCCCAAATCCCTATAATAAAACAGAATTTAAGGCTCGGTGGCTCAGCCTGTAATCTCGCGCCTTTGGGAGGTTGAAGTGAGTGGATTGCTTGAGCCTGAGGGTTCGAGACCCGCCTGTGCAACCTGGCGAGACCTCATCTCTACCATAAATCAAAAAATCAGCCGGATGTGATAGCGCATGCCTGTAATTCCAGCTACTCGGAAGGCTGAGGGGGAAGGATCGCCGGAGCCCAGCAGGTCAAGGCTGCGGTGGCCGGGAGCGGCCACTGCACTCCAATCTGGGCGACGGAGTAAGACTCCAACTCAAATAAATAAATAAATAAATAATAAAAAATAAAAATAAAAAATAACATAAAAAATATAGACTCACAACAGTAAGTTTCTTCTAGGGGAAGAAAAATTTTTCTGCCAAGGAGCATAAAATACATTTCTAGGAATTATTAAAATATATTCTTAAGAGAGGCAAAGTTTATATGAGTTTATTTATTTGTCCGAGCTGTAAGATTTGTGTTTTTTAATGTCCATTGTTCATTAATTTCTGGAAGGTGGATGAGCCCCCACCAAGCAGCAAGCGGAAGGCAGTGATCTACCTGTGGACACTTCCTGCTTGCAGCCCCTCCTTTTTCTTGGAATATTTTGTCATCCACCTTTGGGCTTGAGGAGAAATGATGGTAAAAATAGGACACTCCTATATCTCTGGCAGAAAAGAATGACTCACACCCTTCCCATCTCTGTGGTCAGGAAGTCAGAGCCCATAGAGCTATACTTCAGTGTGGCAGCCACTGGTCTCGGGAGGTTGCTGAGTATCTTAAATGGAGATATACTGGAAGCTTAAAATAGAGGGTGAGTTTTGAAGATATTGCTTCCTCCAAGAAATCTTTATTAAGTATTTTATATTGTTTACATTTAAAATAATATTTTGCGGTAGCTCAAGCCTGTAATCCCCGCATTTTGGGAGGCTGAGATGAGAGGACTGCCTGAGCTTAGGGGTTTGAGAGCAGCCTGGGCAACGTGGTGAGACCTTGTCTCTACAATAAATCAAAAAATTAGCTTGAAAGGCTGAGCTACTTGGAAGGCTGAGGCAGAAGGATCGCCTGAGCCTAGCAGGTTGAGGCTGCGGTGGTCGTGAGCAGGCTACTGCACTCCAGTCTGGGTGACAGAGTGAGACTCTGGATCAAAAAGTATATATAATATTTTGACTATATTGGGTTAAGTAAAATATTGCATCAAAAAATGCTTACAATAGTATCCAATGTAGAATAATAAAATTATAGTAACTAACATTTATCAAGTCCTTACAGTGTATTCTAATATTTATTCAGTCCTTACAGTGTGCTAAACAGTGATATAGGAGTTTTACAATTATTAATTAATTTGATCCTCATAACAAAGGAAGTATAGTTATTAATCCATTTTATGGGTAAAGAACCTGAGGCAGAGAGAAGTACCTTGCTCAGGGTCACAAAATTACAAGGAGGAAGTGAATTTGAACCCAAGAAATCTAACTCTTGTGCTCTTACCAACTATATCTAAGCTTTTAAAAAAGGTAGTTATTTATGATTCAGTAATCCCACTACTGGAGATATATATATTATACATTTATTATTATGTTTATTATATTTATTATATACTTATTATTTATATACATTTAAAGATAATAGAGATGTTGAAGAGATATCTGTACCCCCACGTTTACTGCAGAACTAGTAGTCACAGTAGTCAAGATGTGAAATCAAACTGTGTCCAGTACCAGATGAATTAATAAAGAAGAAGTGGTATATGTATATATACAATGGAATACTATTCAGTCATAAAAAAGAATGAATGAAATTCTGTTATCTATAGCAACATGGACGAACCTGGAGGACATTATGTTAAGTAAAATAAGCCATGCACATAAAGATAACTACCACATATTCTCACTCATATGTGGAAGTTAAATAAGTTGATCTCATAGATTCAGAGAGTAGAATAGTGGTAACTAGAGGCTGGGAAGGCCAGTGGGGAGGGAATATAAAGATATGTTGGTTAATAGATATACAATTGCAGCTAAATGGGAGGAATAAGTTTTAGTGTTCTACAGCGTTATAAGGTGACTACAGCTAACAACAATTTACTCTTTATTTTTCCAACAGCTACAAGAGAAGATTTTAAATACTCCCAACCTAAGGAAATGATAATTGTTTGGAGTGTCAGGTATGCTAATTAATTGTCCTGATTGATGATTACATATTGTATACAGGTATTGAAATATAACATTGTGAACCATAAATATGTTCTGTTACTACGTATCAAAAATGTTTTAATGGTAGTTATTCTTATTTTTAAATGATAGGACAGGGAGGGAAAGACACAAGAAAGGAAGAGAGGTAAAAAAAAAAACAGAGAAGCAGTTATTGCACAACTTTCTTTGACTATGAACTATTCTAGAATTTTACATATGCTTTATAATGTATCTTTGTAATAACCCCAAGAGGGAAGTTTAATTATACCCACAATGCTGATGAGAAGCTGGGGTTCTAGAGATATTATGGGACACATAAAATGAAATGGAGCAATGAACAACATTTGCTTCATCTAAACCCAGTCAATATACATTTCATCTTCTCAAGTCCACATTTTCAACTTTTATTTTGTAAATTTCTATTTTAAAGATGTGGAGTACAATTCAAGGTTAGGAATACAAATGGTAATTGTACAGGTAAAGTTTGGGCCTCACTTTGGTCCTCACTTCACCTGGTTTGAGATCACGTACAATTACTGATGAAGAGTGCACCTCCCCTCCTCCCCTGGCAGTTTCCCACTGCTGCCAATCCCTTTCTTATAGTATTATGATAATTTTTCAGGGTCTACTTATGAGTGAGAACATGTGGTACTCAGTTTTTGTTTCTGTGATAGATCACTGAGTATTATAGACTCTGAGTTCATCCAAGTTGCTGCAAAGTTCATAATTTTGTCCCTCTTTGTGACTGCATAATATTCCATTGCATATACGTACCACATTTTTTAATCCAGTCCACTATTGATAGGCAGCACAGCTGGTTCCTGTTTTTGCTATTGTGAATAATGCTGCAATAAACATGTGTGTGCAGGCATCTCTTTCGTAGAGCAATTTGAGTTCCCCTAGATATATTGCTGGGTCGTTTGAAAGGTTGATTTTTAGATCTTTTAGGAATCGCCACACTATTTAGCTTTTGTGAGTATGGATATATGTACTGGTATTTATTTTTTAAGTGAATATCCAGGTTTATATGTCAGAGAAAAATTGCTCTGCTGAATGTCTGTGTACAAAGATTCTCGAGCATATTTAGATTGGGATGCTTAGCTGGAACAGTGGGCAGTAAGGGTGATGAGGCTGTGGCACTTCATTCTGTATAGACACAGTCTCTGGAAACAGCCACCATTAAGCTGTAGAAATAATGAACTTAAATTACCTCTATTCTTGTTCTTATCATTTAATTCTGTTGTTTATGGAATAATTAAAAAAAAATTCAACTTGTTTTTCCTTCTGGGTGGAAGGGAGTGTGGAGTTGGTAGAGGTTAGAGAGGCATGCTGAAATTTAAAGGAAAACTATTTCTAAACACTTCATTGAAGCTATGCATAATCTCAGGTTGATTATCCAGGGTTCGAGTAAACTTTCATGGAATATTTTATATATTCCATGCATAAACATCTTTTTTATGTGGGCAAAAGCCACCCACCCCAACACATACACTTATAAATAATTAAGACGTCAACTGTCTTCTATACAACCTCAAGATTAAAATACTTGTACTCACCTCCAAAGCACTCCAAAGGACCAACACAAAATCTTTGAACTTAGTGGTTCAACTCATTTCTTATGCTCCACACGTGGCATGATGACTTTAACATCTAATTCTTATTTATTCATTCATTCAGCAACTATTATTTCAAGTTTAGTAAGTGCCAGGAACTGAGTAAACTAGTCAATCAAATTTTGTAGCCCTAGGTAAATAGAACTAAACAGATGAGAGGGCATTGGTAGCAGGCTAAATTATAGTGAGAGACGTGATTGCTGATGGTTTACTACTACAGGGAGACTAAAAAATAAAATGTGGTCCAAATTACAACAATATATGCTCATAAAAATGTCTGCATCTCACCAAGAGACTTAAATTATTCTATCCCTGTTTAATCAAAGGACTTTTATCCTAGATATATTGACTGAAAACACAAGTTCTTAGAGGCATCATCTCTAGTTGACTAGAAATTTTGCTTATGTAAATTAATTTAATTTAAAAATGCTAAATGCTAATATAAGACATTACCAAATTCTGTTTTAAAAAGCAGCATGAAAACATTAAAAAAAATCCATAAGATATAAATAATGCCTACCTTATAAGACTACCCTATGAATAAAATTATATAAAGAATATAAATCAGATTTGAAAATTGCGATATGTTAAATAGAGGTGAAGGGATATTTTTCTTATAAAGTAAGGTGAGTCTAAAGCAGAGGAGAGCCAGAGTGCACAGAATGAAGAGCTGAAGACTTGGATTTCCTTTGGCTCTGCAACTTATTAGCCATTAACAACGAGTAATTCAGTTACCCCAATCTTCAATTTCAGTTTTTAAAAGATACAGGCTAGAAAACCTTTAATGTCACTTTCAGCCATAAAGCCATATAATTAAAGATGAAGAAATATTCTCTCCTGCATAGTATAGTACAGTAAGTGTGGTCAAAAAGTAACATTATTTTTTCTCCATGATTATGAAAATGCTTGGAGTAAAGGAAATTAGTAGCATTCAAAAGATGTCATTGTCTTGCTTCACCTTTATTTAGTCACTGAAGTATTTTATTCTAGCAATTGAAAATGATTTTGAATACAAGCAACATCTTCTAATTGTTTTAATTTAAAAAGGATAGAAACAAATCTAGAAACTATAGATTGATGAATCAAGAAAATGACTAGCATAGAAAAGATGTGGATTTGTAAAAATATATAATCCTCAAATTAACTTTATACATATATTTTCTTTATTATATTCCCGAATGGGCAATGACTAAATACATTTCTTTACTCAAACGTATAAACTGTTATAGACCCTGGAGAGAGTCAGAACTCTGTTACAAACTTATATTCTATCATAGGAGTCAAATAATAAATGAGAAAAAACAAACATACAAAATAATTCCAGGTTCAGCTAAATTCTGACACATGACATAGAGGTTTTTGCCATGTAAAAGTAGAGGGTTGGCGGAAAGTAGGCAAAGGAGAGAAGAAGAAATGATAAGACTTGCTTGGTATGTTAGACAGGATGATATGGAAACTTTCTCTCAGTTCATATCTAAATTGAGAACTGAGGATCATAAGAAATCAGCTACATAAGAGACCAGGAGAAAAGCATATCAGGCCGAGGGAAGAAAAGTATTGAGGCCCTAGCAGAAAAAAATAGTTTGTCATTTTTGAGAAATTAAAATGAGACCATGGTAATGAATTTGAGATTTATTCTAAGTGCAGTAGAAGGCATAAAGCAGGAAAGTGGAATGATCTAATTTACATTTTAAAAAGATTACTCTGGCTCTTGTATGATAAATGGTTAAGGAAAGACTTGAGAAGATGCAGAGAGACTAGGTAGGCATGAATGTTGTAGGAACAATATATCTTAATTTTAGCAAGGCATTTAGCAAAGGTTCTTACTACTTTAAAAACAGCTAAGAGAAATCAGAGTTCAATTATAGTATATTTGGCTAAATCTGTAGCTGGTTGAACAAGAGTGTTCAAACAATATTAAATTAAAGGCTTAATCTCATCTTAGTGGAAGTTCTCTAGTGGCATGCTGCCCTGTCTTGGCCAATATGCAGTATCAATTATTTGAGAAGACACATGTTTATCAAATTTTTCATGACACTAAACTAGGAGGACAATCAATATGTCATATAAAAGAGAAGATTTAACACAATGTAAATGTGATGAGCAAAGGGTCACTATTCAGAAGGTGAATTTATTAGTGGCAAATATTCAGAATTTAACTCTAGGTTAATAGAAATGTATGAAAAATCAATTTTTATATTTTACATGACTATATGTTCAAAATAAGATTATAATATGGGGTTGGTGTTTTTAAAAATAAATATTATTATCAGCTGCATTCATTGAACTAAAAAGTTCACATCATAAAATACTACTGTTACCAGTGTCCTCTACAAGACACATGGTGTGTACATTTATATAAGGCAACAATTTAATAGGTGAATTAACATAATTGAGTGTGTTGTGAAAAAGACATCTGTGGATTAAGCATCTATAAAAGAAAAGAATTATGGTACAAAGGACATGAGCATATCTTTACATATTGAAAGCTTAATCAGTGTTATACAATAATATTTGGGAGTAGAGTGATAGAAATTTAAACATTTGGCTAAATTTTAAGAATGAGATGGCTAATTTGTTTTTGTCTTTTTGAACAACTGAAGCAGTCTACCTTCGGTGAGGTTGCTTTATAATGAATAGGTGAACTCTTTGTCACTAGAATTGTCAAACTGACTGTCAACCAAGGATTTTAAGGGTGCAGGAATGCCTATATCACACATGAAGTGGGATGAGCAAGGTGGATTCCAAATACCAGTCCTCAATCAACAAACCACAAAATAAGTGGTAAAGCTTTTCCTTGGGTTAAACTACTCTATTTAAATGACTGTCCTTGAATATGAAACTGTGTCTTGCTGATGTTTTTGGTAGTAAAAAAAAACTGGACTTTTATAAAATATAATCTTAAGGGCTGGTTTTTTTGTTCGTTTTTTATTTATTTTTTTATGAGTCAATGTCACACTCTGTCACCCAGGCTGGAGGATAGTGGCATGATCACGGCTCACCGCTGCCTCGACTTCCTGGGCTCAGATGATCCCTCATTCTCAGCCTTTTGAGTAACTAGAACTACAGGTGCACACCTGGCACACTTAGCTAATTTTTTAAAATTTTTTGAGGTCTCACTATTTTGCCGTGGCTGATTTCCAACTCTTAGGCTCAAGCAATCCACTTGTCTTGGCCTCCCAAAGTGCTGGGATTACAGGATAGTTTTCTTTTTAAGTGTAAATTAGAAAAATACAATTTGATAATGCTATTTCCATTTCCATTTTTTGGCTTTACCATTGTTAAAATCTTCCTATACCATGATATTCAGAAATAAAAACAACAACAAAGTTTATTAGATACTGAGATATTTTTTCCTATTTTGAGAGTCTATGATTCTATTACTATTTCTAAAATTTAATCCAGCAAGATTCATTTATCATTATTAAAAAATATAGATATAAGACTTATATTAAATGAAAAGAAATAAACACTTCGGTTCAGTGACACTTGATCAGACATATTATCCTCCCATTTTTCTGCACAGCCAAGAATATTTAGAAGACTATCTTAGAAGACATTCAGAAACAAAATAATCCTGGAATCCCACATATACATAATATTTAGAAAATTCATTTCTCAACTAATAAAAATACCACCAAATGGCAATCATAGACTAAGCACTGAATATTAGGTATATTTGATGTGAGTTCCCAGAGAGGATTTTGCTAATGAGAATATTCTACAGTGTTACTGCCAACAGACTTTGTAATTATGAAATCTTTGACATTAATGCACTGCTATATGAGTTGGGATTTCACACAAAGAAATATATAATCACGTGCAAATACATAAACCCTTAAAAATGTAGCTGAACACCAATCCTCAAAGGTATCTATACCCAAATGTGTGCTTACTGCTCTTGCCTGTGGATTTTATTTTCAACTTGTTATTTCTAAATTTCACTTTCTTTCATATATTCATAAACTTTTATTAAATGATAGTCTCAAGAGATGGTAATTTCTTTTTTAAATGTTCTAAATTGGAAATATAAAAGGTGGGTAACACTTTGTCTCTATTGTTTGTTATTATTAAAGTTTGATATTATTCAATTGCTTAAAATTTTTTTCTACTCTATGAAATTATTAGAGAATAATAGGATTAATATACTGAGGTTTTTTTCCAACTCTGAGCTTTATGGTTAAAGTACTTCTCTTATTGACTATTAAGTTACTGGCAGTTCTATTGTTGGCTTATACACATTCTATTTAAAATGTGTGTGACTTGTGTACATAAATTTATACATGTCTAAATATCAGTATGTGTGATATATATGTGTATAAAGCATCATATAACTAAATTATCATATACTCAAACTATCTCAATCCTTATGAAAGTAGAAGCATGCGTCTTCTCACTTAGATTTACATTCTATCCTATAAACAAGATATTTCCCAAATATGAAAAGTAAAGAAGATAATGTAACAAAATTAAAATCTGTTTGGCTTTTAAAAAGAAACTATTTTAAAGAATTACTGGCACAATTGTACAAAAACTCAAAGTAACATTTGCAGCACGATATAATTGCTACTTACAAGCAAACTGAAGCTTTGCTTCTCTGCTAACAATTGTTCCAAAAGAGTTTGTTGCTATGCACTGGTATGTTCCAGCATCTTGGGTTTTATTGGGATTATTGATCAACAAGCTGCCTTCAACAATACTGTAGCGGAAATCCATACCAATGTCAACATCTGTTCCATTTAACTTCCACCTATAGTATAAAAATGTCAGTAGATAAAGTCTTATAATATTAATCAATGTTTTTGAATCGTATAAGATATATAAAAACTGTAAATAGCATGAAATATCATTTTTGACTTTTTTAAAAAGCATAAGAAAATTAGAAATGCTCTATCCAATAATGATGACATCTTAATCGTTTATAGAACAAGCATATCCTTTGTAGTAAACAACAACATAAAAGTGTTTACAGCTATTTGTAACTACTTATGCTGTAAACACTTCACTTTTGGGGGTGGGTGGGGAGCAGATTTCTCATAGCACTTTGTGCAACTTTCTTAGAGCTATCCAGTAAAAGTCCTTCTCTCCGGTTTGCAGTCATTCTTTAAATAGTTCTATACAGATGACAGAATATACCATTTTCAGGTAGATTGCTGAGTATTTGATGAAATTGCAGCAGTTGCTTTGATTCAGTTCTTAATGTGACTACAGTGACTTACTGCAAAGTAGAGGTGATCTATTGACATAGAACTGTCTTAGGTCCCAAACTTACCTTAACTATATAGATTACTTTGAAGATCTCCTATTGTCATGGACACACAAACATCAACCAAACATCCCAATAAACTGCAGATCAGGCCATTAGGTAACCAAAGCAAGGAGAGTTTTTTGTCTTCCTGTTTATTTACTTGGATCACCTATGTGTTTGACTATAGTATTTAAATTAGTTTTAGTGAGACTCATACATGTCAAGAACAAAACTTCAGTAACAAGATATGTTTTGTTTTGTTTTCATAGCCAATAGCATTCTAAAGAATGAGAGCTTATATTAACCAAATCTCCTATCACGAAGTCATAATTATTTAACTTATGAACTTTGAGCTAAAACAAGTCTATAACTATCTTATTTTTTATGCCCACCCCACCCCCCAAATCTTACACAGAATATCAACTAATGAAAAAAAGCATAGTTGGAGTTTGTGAAGTATCAAGAGTCTCACAGTAGCATTCACAATGGAAGGTCAAAAAATAAGAAAACATGGCGGCACAAAGGAAATTGATCCAAATCAATGACAAAAGTAAAGAATAAGAGACATTCATTTTATCTCCTTTAAATAGCAAAAATAGCCATTTAAATATGGGTGTGTACACACACACACTCATTGTACATCTTCATGGTGGTGTATGCATAATAGAAAAGGACTTATATGAAAACAATGCAGGCAGTTTAGTTTCAAGATTTTGGATATCTGGTATCAACAAAACCATATGTATAGAATAGTAATCCCTTCTTTCTGTCAAGAGCTCTCTCCTACTTCAAAGTCAATCTTCAACAACACCTCTTCCAATGAAGTCTTCCTTGATATTCCTAGTCAAAGTTAACCAAAGCTTCATCGAGTCTTCTACAGAATTCTTCCTCCTTCTTTATCCCTGTGGATAATTTTCCTAAATTACTTTTGTATTCTCACTTCAGCCATCCAAAACGTAACACTCTTGTTGTGCTCCATAAATGCTTGTTGAATTTAAGTGACTAAATATTTTACTTCTTGGCGGGATATTTTAGCTTTGGACATACACAATTTATGAAGCATTCTAGTACACCAAAGCACAGCAGCATATGTTTTTTCTCATCTATGTCTTTGAAATGTAAAAATTTAGAAACAGGAGGGGTGAGAAAGATGGGCCAGAGCACGAAACAGGAGATTGCTCTTTATGTGTTTGTTCAAAAGAAGGTGGGTATTAGAAACTGACATTGTCTTTAGGCTTCACAGTAATTCTCTCTGTGTTCTGACGTAGACAAGAAAGTAATAAGCAATAAAGAGAGAACAGCCAGGTTATATTCTAGCAGCCCTATATGCACATGAATCCCTAGAACTCACTGTCTGCCCTAGACATTTTTTTGAGTCAGCCGATCACGTCTCAGCCATAACTCTCACTTCAAATGATAGCAGAGCAATTTAATATGAAAAATCTAAGAACTCAAAGAGGAAATTGCAATATAATGTGAGCTGTAAGCAGAGTGTAGAATTTAGGAGTCGGACCATGTGAATCTTTTTAGAAAAGTGGTTGTGGGGATAATGACTACACCTCTGTAGGTTTGTCTACACTAGTCACCTCAACCAAAATGCTGCACAGAAAGTCCATTAATCTACTTTATTGTCTTCTTTAACATACAAATAGCAAAGGAAAGGAATTATTTAGAAAATAAAGTGCTATCTGTGAAATGCATTGGAGGCTCTATTACAAAGCACTATTCTAAGTTTTATTGCAATGCAGTCACTGTTCATTCCAATTGAATGTGGATTGCATTGAATTCCTTATCTCATTGCCTACTGAAACACTCTTGAAAATTTCACAATTTGCTCTCAGTGTTTGAGGAATCTTTTAAGTATTGGTAATATAGAAGTGATACTCATTTGGAGCAAATAGAGACATTCCCAAGGGCCAAGAGAAATTTGTTAGTCTCATAAGTTGATTTCTGAGTCACTTGGAGGAATGATACCCTCTTTCCAGTGAGTGGGGTGATGCACAACTTAACACTGACACTCTGGAAGGTACAATTTTGTAGCTTTGCTGGGAAGATATCTATGGTATTGCTGTAGCAAAATCCTCTTTCTTTGTTAACTGTTTCAACTTGGCACAAAGGGAGGCAGGGCTTTTCTGACTTGGAGTTTGTTTTCTGCAAACCCAGTTGAATACAGACCTCACGGCAAAAAATACTCCAACCAAGTAGTTGAATGTGTTTCTTCTGTCTGGAAAGAGATGCTGAGTGCATTAAGTAATATCATATGTCCTTAGGGAACTTTAATTCAAGGGAAGTTGGCAAAAATCAAAACTTCTTAAATTTTTCTGGGTCTGGGTCAATCCTTTCAAAATTGAGGGGCAGGAAACAATGAAAAGAGAAGGCTCAGTGGAGGGAATAAACACAAAGAAGAGAGGTCAGTTGTGGTGTCTGAAGGGAAAACTTTATGCTGAAGATCCCCATGGAGAACTCACTTTGGAATTTCTCCTACTTGTTCTTACCCCCTCAAAGTCAGCCTGAAGACTGAAAAAATTCAGCCAGAAAGGTGTTTGAAAATACCTGCTCTCTCCATTCTTTCACTTGCTCTTTCTTTCAACAAGAAGGATTTTTTAGCTCCCAGGTACTGGTCTGCTATTATGTTACAGGGGAACTGCCAAAGGCACAAAGGCAAGCAAAGTACACTGCAATAAATTGCTAGTGCATTTGATTAAAAGTTTTCTTTTCAGTGTTTCCTGGCAATCTAAAAACATAATAGGTTTCTGTTTCACTGCTTGTTTTAAATAACAAGGCAAGCCCCTATATCTAGAAACACAATGTTATAAAAGCAATGTTAATTAAAGGTCACAGTTTGGGGAAAAACAAAGCAGCAGCTTGCCAAATTTTGCTGCAAAATTTGTTTTCATTCATGGCTAACATCTGAACTTACCCTTGGCTATGTACTGAAAACTGGGACTAGTTAACTCATCATTTATGTATCTGGGAACCTTTGCTTCTTGCATTTTTTACTACAAAAAGTATTTAAAAATCTCTGATTTAGCCTTGAGTTTAATAATATTATATGGAGAATATGCATTCTGGCTTGTTCAGGACAGTGCTGGGTTTATACCTGCTATCCTAGAATAATTATTAACAGTGACCTTTTACTTTTAAAAGTGTCCCATTTGGGGTGATAAATTATAGGTTCACCCTAATTATAGGGTCCATTAGAGAGTTGTTGTACTCTTACTTTCTGGAATGCACTTCCTTTCTGATCCATGTGGCAAGGCAAAAGATCATTCATCCTCCAGATATGTTAAAAATATCTCCTTTACTTTGAAATCTTCACTGACATCTGCCCTCCCCATCCTTAATTAGACTTTTTCTCCAGAATGTCCTAGAACTTGGTCATCCTTTTCTTGCATTTACATCACAGTACTCTAGCTACTTCTATAGATAGGCAGCCTCTAAACAATCGTGGTAGTAGAACCTATTTCATGATGCCTGGCACGTTGCAGCTGCTTCGTGTAGCAGTTTAAACATTTTCCTAGATGACATATTTTTCAGAATCCTTATATATACCCCAGTTCAAGGCAGACCTGCTAAGGTTGAATCTTGGGTGGAAACTCTGCTATTTTCTACTCCAGGTAATCCTTGAGCCAAACTCTATGTACCCTGGAATTCACAGTTTTGAAAAACACTGGTGAGGTGTAATGAATGAATGATGATAAGTTTGATGAATAAATGAATGGATGACTAGATATATAAATTAAATTCTAAACTAATATCCTCTATACTCATATCATTCTTTAACTTGTATGGAATGTCTTTATTCTCTGCCTATTGAAAGTTACTTATCTTTGTTCAAATTCCCTTTCTTCTGAGAACCTTCCTGATGACTCCAATCCTCCTAAGTGACAACATTTATATATTTCTTTGTTTTTACATAATATTGTATATTGGTTATTATCCTAATGTTTTAAATCATCAAATGTGAACAGAGGTAAAATAATATTTGTACGATGTATGAAAGTTATAAAGAATCAGGAGGCAATGAATATCTGTGTCTAAGAAAACATTACTTTTTAAGTCGCCTGTTTCCACTTTGCTTGCAACCACTCTCTCTCTGTGGTTAATTATAATCTTTAATTTTGGCCTTCCATTCCTGTGATTTTCTTTTTGACTTCATCATGTATGCCAGTATCCTTTGAAAAAGTTTAGAATATGCCACCCCAAAACAGGCTGCTCTGGCATATTGACGATTTTGAGTTAAAGGTACTTGGAAAAAGCAGGTGTAAGAAGATCACTAGGACCTTCATCCTGCTTTTAAAGAGCAGGAGATGAAATTCCCATGTAAAAGATAACCTTCCTATAGTAGAAGGAAAGTAACATTCTTATTATTAACAACAAAGCTGAGCCAGAAAATTCTGTAGACACCTTGTTAAAATATTTTCTTCTAGCCTCCCCACATAATTTAGTTACTTTTTCACAATTTACTACTCTGTTCAATTCAATATATAAATGTGCAATGATAACTACGTCTTTGAGTTTTCAATTATGAAGACTTCCTTGCCACGTAAAATTGTATGAAATAAATTTGTATGATTTTCTCCTTTTGATCTATTTGATGTCAATTTAATTTTCAGACTCAGTTGAAAATCTTAAGAACAGAGATAAAGTTTTACCCTCTCTATTCCTTGAATAACCACTCCATTTTACCTGCTTTTGAACTTTATAAATATAAAATTATATACTATGTATTCTGCAGTGAATTGCTTTGTTTATTCAAAATTTTGTTCCTGTGGTACATCCATGCCGTTGCAACTATAATTCATTTTCACTACTGTATGAACTTAGTTTGTGTAAACATACCAGGTTATGTTTATTTCTGAATGTATTATGAACATATATATACTGGATCATAGTGTATGTACATAGTGTATTAGCTTTACTGGAGTGTACTTGGTTTTTCACTGATTTTTATCGGTTTACATCCTACCAGCAATATTCAAGGGTTCAAATTTGCTCCATATCTTCACCAACATATTGTCAGTTTTCTACATTCTGTCAAACTGGTAGGTTTGAAAGAATATGTCATTTTAGCTTTAATTATATATTTTGTCCACTAATATTGATAATATTTTTATATTTTTACTGGATATTTGATTTTCATTTTCTTAGAAGTATCTGCTCAAGTGTTTCCATTGGGTTACTTGTTTTTACATTTTGGTTTATGGGAATTCCTTAAATAGTCTGGATCTTAATCCTTTTCCAATGACAAATATATCAAAAATATCTTCTGCCAGTTTTGAAGCTTGTAATTTTGCTTATTTCAGTATATTCTGTCGAACAGAAGTTATCAATAAAGTTAAATATTTTCTTTTATGATTTGTACTTTTTCTATGGTATTTAAGAAATCTTTTTCTTCCCCAAAGTCTAATTCTCTCTCTCCCTCCCTCCCGCCCTCTCTCTCTCTCTCTCTCACTCTCTCTCTCAAGTGTTTTGCATCACTTTGTCTCTTTCTGTTGCTTTTGGATGATTTTTTTCAGAACTATTTTGCAGTTTACTAATTCTCTTTTCAACTGTCTCTCAACTGCTTTTAAACCACTCAAACTCAAAATATGAAATAGGCAATTACCTGTGTTTTATAGTCCCTTGAGAACGCAAACTTATTTCTTGTTCACTTTTACTCTAAGGATGTAGCCCTTGGATCCCAGGTTTATTCTGGGATGTGTTCTCGTGTTAGACTCTCTTATTGGTTGAATCTAGCCTCTAGGCTTTGTCTTGTGATCTCAGCTTGTGTGAGGCTGTAAAAACCAAAGCTCATTCATGTATGTAGTTCATGTATGTGAAAACTGCCTTTAATGTTCAGCTTACTTCTCTGGATTCCATTCCAAACCCACTTACTTTTAGACATCTTAGTATTTCTTACTTTTCTGTTAGTTTGCTGATACATTTAAAAATGTTATTTTTTTAATTTAAAAATATGTTTTAGGGATTGTTAATATTTTCAATTCAAAGGTCACTCAGGATATTTAATTCCCAGTACTGCCAAAACCAGAAGTAGAGTACTTAAATTTTCATGAAAGAATCATATTGTTAGACTTCTCAGGATACCTTATAATGCCTGTCTAAAATATTTTAATGTGAACAGTATTCTATAAGTATTTCTTGATATTAATAATAGAAAGTATATGCATGAAAACACATGATTTTAAATCAACAAACCTGATATGAGGTTTTGGATTCCCTTTAACTTCACAATTGAGCTTCACTTTTTTCTCCTCAGAATCCAAAGGGAACATTACATGACTTGGTTCTTGAATAAAAATTGGGCCATGCAGTGTGTGATCATCTGAAATAAGAAGAGAAAATCCAAAATGAAAAATATCTTCCGAATAGGAACAACAACAAAATATCTTCCAAATAGGAACAGTGTAATGAAACAAATAAAATTACCAAAAAATAGTAATACGCAACAGTTTCTGGGTAAAATTTCCCATGGAAGTCTAATATTCTGTGGATTATTATAAAGTGAAAATATGAGCTCTCCTATTTCATACTGATCGCTTATTTTACTAACAACTTTTAGACACAGACTGCTTGACATCTTCCATTCTATTTATTATTGTTTCATCTGTGTTTAGCTTACCCTTTTACTTTGTGCCTCCTATATCCCTTTTTTTGCTTCTGTCATTGTGGAATGATGTCTAATGTCACAAAGTTAACATTTTTTTAGCTCTATTATGGGAAAATATAATTAGAAACAAGCAGTGATAATTGTGTAAATACATTAATAATGAGAAACAGGTGTGTGTGTGTGTGTGTGTGTGTGTGTGTGTGTGTGCGTGCGCATATATCACTTTCTTAAAATGGCTGTGTAGGCACATAAAGAACAAGCTGCAGCCTTGATTCTCAAATGATTCGCAGTGGAGAACTAGTTTCTTTCTTTTTCCTACCTGTTATGAACCCATGCACGGTCTACCTTGCATAAGTATCACATGATTGGTACCACATGTAACTCAGCAATACTCCAACTGGTTTATAAAAGATTTAGTGATTTGAGTCCACTGATTATGTGCTTGGATGGTGCAGCAATGTCAAATAGCTATGCATTTCTAAGTGCCTTCTCTCAATAAGAGAAAACAGATGCATGAGACTTATTTTGTTATGGAAGAGTAACAAAGTTCAAGGACTAGAATAATATGTAAACCATATTTTAAATAGCAGTGTAGAGTATGTATGGTTCTAGACTATGCACACAATAATATTATTCAAAATGCATCTCACCACTTATGCCCATGAAAGTAATTTTCATTTTTCAAAATCAAGTTCAAATTGTTTTTTTAATAAAAGACTTTTTTTACACCCTCATTTTCTTTAACTGCATAGTTTAAAAATTATATCTCCCACAGACACATATTTTTTCTATCAAGTATATTTGTACCTTTCTTTTCACGTCTTTGGATTGTAAGTTCCTTGAGTGCATGATTGTATCTTACTATTTTTGCATTTCCTGTGGCACCAAGCACAATGGCATATACATACAAGATGATCAGTAAGGATTTGCTTTATTTGAAGTTAATTTTTTCACTTTTTAATGTATAGCATACTTAGGCATTGCCTGATGAGTTTTTGGATAGAATCACCAGTGACTATGATGTAACATAATATTAAGTATTACCCCACAGCTGACAGTCCATTTTCCCCTTAGATGTGGTTATTTTGAGAGGCATGAATTGCAACTGCTATCCTGGAAAACCTTCATAACAAGCCTTTTGTTGACAGGTGGTAGGATGAGACTGAATTCACTCAGGTGAATCAGGACTAAGGGAAAATAATAAAGTTGGCTTAGGGATCTAGGTGAAGCCTGGCAAATAATTTATTTGAAGGCTTTTAACCCAAACTTTAAAAAAAAAAAAAAAACCTCAAACTTCATGAAAAAGTTGAAATAGAAGAAAATTAAGAAGACAAAATGACCAAACAGAATTCTATTTTATTATAAAGAGGGAAGAACAGCCCAAGACTTGTGAAAAGAGCAGGATAAGGATTCAGAAAGACCATGAGCTGAGATTCAATGCCTTGGGTCAACCTCTAGAAAATCACTTAGTCTCTTTATGCTTCAATTTTCTCATCTATAAATTAATGTGATTGAACTAGGCCAGTGATTTTACATCAGCTAAAAATAAGAAAAAGCCAAAAATATTTTTCAACAAACACACATTTACAAACACATGAAATTTGTATTCAAAAGTACCATGAATTATATTACCACCATCCTCCTCTGTCCTAACTCCATGCATAAAATACCACATTAATAAGAGGTCTAAACAACAAGGACACAAAATAAGATCTATCATTCAACACAAAATGAAAACATGGAATAAAAGTACACAAATATGTACCTTTAAAAAATACTTGTGTTTGAAGCCAGATAGCTCAAAAATCCAGATATTTATATTTTAGATTTTTAACAATTTTACAGATCTTTTTAAAACAAAGCTAGACACTAGTTAGGGGCTAGTTCCGTTCAACTGTGAAGAATTAAGTAAATTTTTGGCACATTTAGTTAAATGGAAATTGTTATTCATCAAGAACACTAACATAGCAGCAAGTTTGGTGGATTTTCTCTAAGAGAGAAATATTTCCATTGTTGTTCCAATTCCAAAATTATATGTTTGTATATATAATATCAATCATCTCAATTCATTGGTGTTCCCTGATTTGAATTTCATACAGAAATATACAATCTATTACTAGTAATTCCAAATAAGAATAAAACATAATAATGATTACTCAGGATGCAGCTGAAAGGCTGTGGATTAACATCTGTACTATTTCTCAATGTAGCTATGGCATATTTAAATAACAAAAAAGATATTTTTTCTGTGTATTTCATAACAAGAATTGATAATAATGATGCTTTGCATTCGCTATAAATAACACATTTTTTCTAAAGTTTTTTATTTTCTCGTGGTTAACCAAGCTCACTGCTTGGAAATTAACATTAGCATAAAGAGAACAGTATTTCAGTTCTCATCTAAGGAAATCCACAGCCTTTCATGTATAAGATATTTGATTTCACAAAGATGGAGGGACAGATTTTAGAAAGTTTAGCTACCCAACTATAAAATACAGATATCCTAGCTTTTAAACCTTTAGACCAGGGTTAACAATATTTTCAGGAAAAAAAGAATTGTTTTATTTCACCAAAACCTTGAGGTGCCTGGGTGAGACAAAGAGTTCTGAAAAAGGCATTGTTAGATGAAACACTGGGGGAGGCATCACTAAGTTTGTTCTATCTCTGTGTAGTAGCCACAAAGTGACTTTCAAGTGTCTTGACAGCACACACGAAAGACTGTGCATTTACCATTTTCAAAGCCTAGAAGATAAAGTTCATCCTTCTCTTTATCACAGTCAGTTGTTCTATGAAACCAGAAGAGTGGCTGTGATTTTCAGTCTAAAGAGGTAAAGGAGCATCTCAGCAAATGACAGAGGACAGGTTTTAATAATACAATATGTCTCAAAGTTAGACTGTAGACCACCTGCATTATTATCATGCCATGCTTGTTTTATTAAGTTCCAGTCTAGACTGACGATACCAGAAGAATATGGGGTCCATCAATCTGCCCTTTAACCTGGCTCTCTGGGTGATTCTTTTGCACACTAAAGTTTGAGAACTACCAACACAGATCCTTATTTTCCTAGCTCTCCATTTCCTAAGAACACAAAATCAGCCAACACTTGCTTTAGACCCACTCCTAGACATTTTAGGTTGGGGAACGTCTAACCAACAACTCTTTGCTGGATAGCATTTACAGAAGTAATTTTTACCATGCCTGGACTAAGAGTTGAGAGGAAAGCATCCAGGAACAGAAAACTATAAAACTTACACGAATTTGTGAAGGTCTGGACTAATGTTGAATAAACTAATCCTTCCTTTAAACATTTGCAGTTAAATTCCAGAAGCTAATTGTGAGACTCCTGCCCCCATCAAGTGCTGCACCAAATAGATGAAGAATAGGAATCTTCAGGGAGATTCAAACAGTTATAGCTTATCTTCATTTACACACAGAATTTCTGTTATAACCACTACCCTTTATTTATAAGTAATGAGTCTCTTTCTATTTATGTGACAGAATATTGAGATTAATGCTTTTATATCTGGGTTCCCAAAAGAGTGAAAGTCACTTCAGGGTCTCAATGCCTTGGAGAAATTAGGGGAATGGGCTCACATTATTATTAAAGATCCATCGTGGGAGAGGGGAGGAGGAGGCAATGATTTTTTGTTCTTCTGGAAATTCCTAAAAATCATATGAAGAGAAAGAACAAGGGAGAAGTAAGATTGCCAACAGCCCAGATATAGTCTTATAGATTCCAGACAATTGATCTGAGCCCCAGCTTGAGGAATTTAATGTAGAATGATATTGGTATATCATGATTTCCTGGGTTCTTTTTTTCCTTAGTTACTAGCTATCTGCTAATCAGTCACTAGGCTAACTTCTACCACACTAACAGTGTTTCTTAAAGCTCCACATCACAGAAATTCTCCAGAACTAGAACGTGTAGACTGCATCTTTGTAAAGGGAAGGGAGAAGACACAGGCTGAGGAGAAAGCCTCCTTTCACGTTTCAACAAGGAATGAGAAACCCTTTAGAAAGGAGATTTAGTGACCAGAAACTTACCTAGGTTAAAGGTCAGGCTACTATTACACACACACTTACCCTTCTCTACTTCTGTTCATCAAATATTGAAAGTTATTAGAAAACACTGCTTCCAGCCAGTGATCCTTAAATACCTTTTGTATGAAAAGATTTTTGATCTTTTCCTTTTTAAAATCTTTTTTGTATGTGGGGGGATGCAATCAATATGCTTGTCAGCTAACTTTTTCCTGCATCCTCATGCCTGTGTCCAATAAGCTAAATGTAGTGTGAGGCCTAATCTGTAAATTTTGGATGACCGAAAAAGATGCATAGAATCACAGAATTTTAGATGAGAAGACATTATTAAATCCTAAGAATATTTTCCCAGGTCACAGACAAAAAATGTCCTACATGTGTAATGGAAACAAAAATAGTATTTGTTTAAAAATTAACCTTCTAAGAAAAACGGCAATAAAGCATCTCTCTGTAGCTAGGTGTCCCTTAATTTACTGAAGTTTTGGGATATCAATGATCTGTCCTTACAGTTTTTTTTCCTTTGAATTAATTTTGCCCATTTCTGCATGTCCCTAAACTTCCCTTCCCAGTAAGCAGGATGCTACTCACCTGGGCTGCTGGAAGCCAGGCTGGGCAAGGGAATTAGAATGGATGGTGGCTTAAGGTTTTTCTGGGGCTAAGCAGAGAAAAATAAGACAGTCTCAGGTGATAGTTAACTCAGAGAGAGAAGGCAGAGACCCACGCATCAAGTCCACAAGAGTAAGTATAGAACAAAACCTGGATTCCAAGTGAAAGGTCAGGAAAAGATAACATGCATAAATCAGCAAGCTAGAGGGTGGGTGGAGCTGAGAAAAATTAACTGATGCTAAATGTAGTTCGCTTTTTATTTTTTTTTAAGCAAGCCATCTGTGAGTAATCCTAAAAGGTGACTTAGATGGGAAAGGCATTAAAAGAGCCAGACCAAATCAGGAAGTAGATCTGATCTTAGAATAAACATTTCTTAGAAGGCAACTTAATAAAAAAAATCAAGGTATATCCAAAATTATTTCTCAAAGTGTGGTGGATAAATCTCCTGCATGAATACAGGTTGAGCATCCCTAATTTAAAAATCCCAAATCCTGGCATGGTGGCTCACACTTGTAATCCCAGCACTTTGGCAGGTGGAAGCAAGAGTATTGCCGGAGCCCAGGGGTTCGAGACCAGCCTGGACAACTCAGTGAGGCCTCGTCTTTACAATTTAAAAAATTAGCCAGGCATGATGGTGTGCACCTGTAGTTCCTGTTTCTTGGAAGGCTAAGGTGGGAAGATTGCCTGAGCCCAGCAGGTAGAGGCTGGGGTGGCCATAAGCATGCCAGTACACTCCAGCCTGGGTGACAGAGTGAAACTCCAGCTAAAAAAAAAAAAAAATCCAAAACTTTTTGAGCATTGACATGCGATAGCGGTACGTTTGCTTTCTGATGGGTCAGTGTATATAAACTTTGTTTTATGCACAAGATTATTTTTAAAATATTGTATAAATTCCCTTCAGGCTATGTATATAATATATATATATATATATATATATAAAACAATGATTTTCATGTTTAGACTTGGAGACCCATCCTCAAGATATTTTATTTGCATACATAAATATTCCAAAATAAAGAAAATAAGAAATCCCAAGCACTTCTGGTCCCAAGAATTTTGGATAAGGGGTACTCAACCTGTATCACCTTAGCTAGGAGTGCTTATTAAAAGGTAGATTCTTGAGTCCCTCCCAGACCTACTGGATTCTTGCTATTAGGACTCAGGAAAGGTCCTCTATTGATTTTTGTGCATTCTAAAGTTTGAAAACTAGTATGTTAAGTTATAAACTGAGCACAACTTTCAGCCCTAAACCAGTTAAGGATCCCAATGAAGAAAAACCACCCTGCAGAGTTTTGTTTTATGTGTCAGACCACTCTGTGTCGCCCCCATGGGATGAAGGCCACATTTTGTCAGCATGACCCTTTGAACAATGCCCTTTGCTTCTGCTGGAAATATTTCCATCTGTTGCAAACTCAGTGACTCGACTGGGAAAGGACAGAAATGCAATACTTTGGTTTCTTTTTAGAATACAATCCAAGATTCAATTCTAATTGTCATTGCTGTAGCATTCCCAGGTGTTGCACCTGAGGGTTGTTTAAGCCCTTAATTCTAACGACAGGTATAAAGTACTGCCATAATAGCCAAGAATCTCGGACTGTGATATATAGTCAATCTTCCTACGACATCAAATAGGCTGTTTGATTAACCACCTGGTTTGGGAAGAAACGCTTAAATGGCAGCAGTCTTAATTTGGGAAGTAAACTCTAGGACACCTAGTGGGGAACACAAGGGTTTGAATACAAGCTTTGAAAACCAGTCAGGAAAAATTGCATGGGTTTTGATGTGAATTGTATCAGGTCACATCTGGAAGGTCGGTGGATTTTTCATTATGCATGCACAGAAGTATCCTAGTGCAAACTAGAGTGACTTTGTATCCTGCACAGTCCTTGACCAATCAAGAGAGTAAATGCACTCTGTGTGTAATCAGTGGGAACATGTTACCTTATTGGATTGCTGCAGAACAAAACCACCAGGGACAAGGAAGGGGAAGTTTTGCTCAGCTGGTTTGTTGGGTGTGCTCCCAGAGTCCCGATCATATTTCACTTTCTTCCTCACCTTCCACATCAATGGGGAAGCCCATTGGGAAGAGCCATTACTCATTCTGCCACCAGAATGTTCCTAGAAGGGCACACACAGGGCTCACTTATTCTGCTGTCTGTGAAACCCTCTCCTCCAGCTTTCCTAATGATCGTGGAAATTTATTCTGGCTAAAAATCTATAAGATCCACAGCATCTCTGTGGATCTAAATTACTCACAAAACGTATGAACAACTACCTAATGAAATTCAGAAATGAATGAAAATACTGTAGTGTTGATTTTTCCTGAATGCGAGAATTCCTTTAAAATCGAATCACTGATTATAGAAATTATGATTGGACAGCTGTCACACTATCATTACAAATACAATTTAGTGTTGTTAGTATTTATAAGAGAAATAACAAGGGATGTTCAAAGGTCCCACACAAGTAAGTACCTATGTGTAAAACTAGCCAATGAACAGCATTTCTACTAAGTATTCTGTTTGGTTGTTCAGCCAAATAGAGCAGAGGCAAAGCAAATATTAGAGGAGACAGACATGCCTGCTTAAAGGATAATACGTTTCTTTCGTTTGTCCTTGCTTCGCCTTCTTTCTTTTGACCCCCTCAAATGAGCATTTTAAGCTGCAAGAAACAGAGAAGTCTACAGACAGCTGGCATATGTCTGAAGACACAAAGTGAAAGAAAATCCAAATGAGAAGTGAACTCTTCTCATACTATTTCTTTGTTCTCTGGTTAACAAAAATAATGCTGCTGCCACCATACATTGTGTCACACATAACGAGGTCCTAATCGTACATAATGCTGGATCTTAGAAACAGTGGTGGAGCAGGGGAAGTGTTAGGAGATAAAAGGGTCTCTCTTAAAGAAAAATTCTGCATTTCTGAAAGATTTGTAGAAGTGGAAAAGAACAGCAAAGGAGTGTGTATTAACACATCCACCTCTGACCCTGACCTCAAACCTTGAAACATTCCAGGAACAACGGATTGATGAGTCCTTTAAAAATAAGTGAGTGATATTGACGTCAAGCCCCAGTTATGACAAGAAAGACCCATTTTCGACAAATGCAAACACTTTGTAACTCATTTGAAGGCAAAAACTGACCCGAACTGATGTGAGGTTATTTATAGTCTCCGTGTGAATATTCATATGCTTTGCTGAAGAATTAGAAATGGGTTTGATTACGCAGTGCTGACCCAGACTCAGCTGGGGATGCTATTATGTAACACTGGGCATGTTTTGTGGGCCACATGTCTTTTCTAAAATAAAAAAAAAAAAAATCAAATATTTCTGACCCAAATGGATTCTGATCAAAGTTTTTGGGTCTAGCCTATATTCCAATTCCAATATTATATGGAGGGGACATAGCAGCATGCAAAGCAGACATTGTCCTGTCCCCATGGAGTGTTTATTCTAGAGGGACTGATAGTATAGACAATTTTATCTTTTAAATTAATATACACTGTTTTTTAAGAGGAGGTTTAGGTTTACAGAAAAACTGAACAGAGAGTGCAGATAGTTCCCATACATCCTTTCTTCTTCACACACAGTTTCCCCTATTATAGTTAATGTTAATGTTCTTATGAACATCTTGCATTTTTGCACTGCATTTGCTACAATTGATGAGTTAATATTAATGCACTCATAGTATCTAAAACCCATAATTTACATTAGGGTTCACTCTTTGTGTTGTACATTATATGGTTTTGGCAAGTACATTATGACATATATCCACTATTACAATATCACACAGAATAGTTTACTGCCCTAACAATCCTCTACATTCCACTGTAGCCAGCTTTCTGATTCTTATTGATATATATTGCTATTTACTCATGAGAACGAATAGGAGTATAGAAACACATACCTATATAACTGATTGTTTTTAGCTGGAAAAATCTAAACAAGCTATCAGGTCACTAATTCAGTCAATATTGCTTCCCTAGTGACACAATATGTAATAGACATCAATGATTTTTGCCTCAGTATCTACGACCCCTCTTTAGGGTAAGAGCTTTTCACTCTTGCTTTAGTGAACCAGCCCTTCCACTCTCTCAACCTATGTGGTTTGGATGGATAGACAAAAATATTCTGTCGAGGCCAGAATTAGCAGATAACTCAGGCCTGGCCAATTAATATTCCATTTGCTTGATTAAATTGGCTCCCAAACAGGTGACTCAAGTCTGACTATGATACTCCATTGCAAGACCTTTTATAAAACTATGGAGAGGAAAAACTCTTTTTCTTGATCTAAGATTGCTTGGTAGAAAGAAGCCTGGAGCTTCCAAAGACTTCATAATAGAGATAGTCCCAAAAGACAATGAAACCAAAGCACAAGAAAGCAAAACCAGAGAATGGGGGCAGACTGATGATATTTCAACTTTGGAACAAATTTTGCCCTGAGCAAGATTTATCCTTAAGAATCTCAGATATGTGAGCTAACAATTGCCTTCAGTTAAAATAATTTGAGTTGTAGTTATCAGCTTCAGCCAAGTACCTCCTAATCAACACTGCATTCTTAGAAAGGGACACATCCATTTATTCAGTGACTTAATTCTTTATATCATTGACCTTCCTTTTATTCTTCCTGTTTCTTTTTAACAGTTCTACAAATACATTTATGTACATGAATATACACAAATAGAATTGGTCTTCAATATGGCAGGCAAAAACCTTCTCTCTGTAAACATACAGTTCATTTTTGTACCTGTACATCAACCTGGACACTATGGTGATCAACTGCTCCCTAGATATATGCTCCCTTAAATTGTGCCCCTTCTGATATCTCTGGACACATAAGGCAAGTCTTATCAAAATGTATCTTTTCCATGCCATTCCTCACCACAGGACACTATTTCCGGTTAAAAAAATATATGTATGTGTGTGTGTATATACATACATACATACATAACTGTATGCTAGTCCAATCTGGAGACTGCTAGCTTCAAGATGAAATTCATAGACTTAATTGGTGGCTTTTGAAAAGATCATTTACCTAAAGCAGTGGTAATGCTTTTAATGTGATTTTGTGCTTTCTTTGTATGCATAAAGAATCTCCTAGGGAGTCGGTTAGAAAATACAACTTTAGAATTTCATGTTCTTGCCCCAATTTCTAATTAGACCGATTTGGGGGTAGGGTGCAGGGATATGTATTAGAATCAAGCACCCTGTATTATTCAGATGCAGGTGATTCACAATCATGAGCCACTATTTAAGAAGGACGATGTAGGGGTAATTTCAGCAACCACATTAGGCTGTTTTAAGCACCAGGTGGCTGCCAGAACTGATAACCAAAGAAAGAGAGCACTTGTATGACTCTCAAATCAAATGCTGGAAATGCCTCTTTTTATGCTCTTTTATGCAGTGTCTCCCAATATACATGGGGATACATTTATCTGTTTAATAGGAGGGATAAATGATTTAGAAGACTTGGCTGATACTTCTGATGCTTTAGTTATAATGTATTAGGTATCCTATAATTTAGAATTGTCCAAGTTTTGTGGAGCTGAGAGAAACAACCAACTCTTCCCCAGCTATATTTCCAGATCTTCCAAAGCCAAAGGATCCTTCTTTTCAACTAAAGTACCACCGAAATGTTGAGCTTGCCTTTTCTACTCTCAGTCATAATTTCACACTTTCTTTGAGACCGTCTGTTTTAAGCCCTTCTGGGGTGAACTGCTGGTTTTCTTAACTCTTCAATGACACTACCTTCCCTGACATTCAAAAGCCCAAACACAAAATGCTTGCAGGCGGTACTTTCATGTTACATGCACCTGCACTGAGGCTCCTCAACTAATATTCATGAACTTTTGCACCTGTCTCTTTGGCAGCTAAAGTACCCCACTTCTGTCTTTCCTTAAATGATTCAGGTTTTTAATTTGGCCTACAGTGAAGGCATTAATATATATACTAAGAAGTATAAAAGGGAGTAATCTGAAAGCTATTCAAGCAAAACTTTGAGAACATATTTCTTATAGGAAAGGTCCACTAAATTTGAATTTACAGTGTTTCTCTTTCTAGTGTGCAACTATTTAAATTATCTTTCATATTGTTTCTTTTAGGAGACAGCACTATCATGGTATCTACAGTGAAGCTGAGAAGGAGAAAAAAAAATTGAGATAAAGTTCATAGCAGGCAATAGGCTCCAGATATGAGTCTCCCTGGTGGGACATTGGTATTTTAATTGAGAGTTGATCAACAAACCCAAACCAGACATATGTTCTACATCACTCACTGACTTGTTAGAGAAGGATACATACAACCCACAATCACTCTACTTAGGCAGAGATGTGCTCAGCTTTGGAAAAAGAATGCTTAGAAAGCCACAAATCAACTTCAGCTATACCTTCTTCAAAAGATAACCCTTGTGTATTCTATTCAGAACCATGTAGAATAATGACAATATTATTAAACATCATTTTGTTGAATGCATAAGAAGGTCAGGCTCTCTGCTAAGTAAAGATGCTTATTGGGGCCTGTCTCACATAGTGCATAGACTAGAGCTATGTTCCTCCTCAATTAATGATGGAAAAAGAGAGGCATAGAGACAAATCACCCTTATAATAGTTGTATAATAGGGCCCCAAATTTAGTTTCTTCTAAAATCAGGGCCAAGTACTTAGTAGTAGTACTATGATATACTATGCCAACAGCTCTCTGTGGGTGCTGACAATTAAGTTTGCAAACACATCCTAGAAAAAGTGCCACATACTACATTGCTAAATATCACTATGGACACCTTCAAAGTACTCCCCTTGGGAAGGTATGCACTGATGTCACTGCCTCATCTATCCATCAAAGCAATTTTAGAATTCTTTTTCTGGAATGGCCATCAGCGCTCTTGTCAAGAGAATGTCAGAGTTTGAATTAGAGCAATGAACAAAGATTAAATTTCCTGTTAAATTTGGCAAGAGTAGAAGTGAGATCAGGGACATGTTAGTCCAAGTTTATGGGGATAATGCCATAAGAAAATGGCATGGCAGTGTACAAATGGATTAAACATTTTTCTGAGGGTAAGAAAACATCACTGATGAAGAGAGGTCAGCATGGCCAGTAATAGACATAACTGATGAAAACTTTGTAAAAATTTATCAAAATCATCAGCTGACTGTGAGAAGCATAGCAGACCAAATAAACATCAATAGAGAAACAGGAAAATCTTAACTGAAAATCTCAGCATGAGAAAGGTGTGTGCAAATATGGTCCCTAAGGAGTTCTTGCATCACGACAATGCACCAGCTTACACAGCACTGTCTGCAAGGAAGTTTTCAGTCTCCCTACTCACCTAATTTGACCCCAATGACTTTTTTATTTACCTGAAGATAAAGAAAATATTGGAAGGAAGACTTTTTATGACATTCAGGACATCAGGGATACTACGATGACAGCTCTTATGGCCATTCCAGAAAAAGAGTTCCAAAATTGCTTTGATCTGTGGAATAGGGCTGGTGTCAGTGTACAGCTTACCAAGAGGAGTTCTTTGAAGATGATCATAGTGATATTCAGCAATGAGGTACGTAGCACTTTTTCTAGGATGAGTTCATGAACTTAATTGTCAGTGAGTATGCATTACCACCACAGAAAACAAAGAGATTCTAATATGCTGAGTGCTATGGTTTGAATGTGTTGACTCCAAAATTAATGTTAAATATTGGACTCCAGTCCCTTCTAGCTTGCAGTGTTTCTGCTGATAGGTCTGCGGCTATTCTAATTGGTTTTTCCCTGTAGATAGTCTGACCTTTCTCTCTTGGTACCCTTAGGATATATTCTTTTGTGCCTACTTTGTGTAGGTGAATTACTATCTGTCTAGTGGTTGGTCTTCTCATTTGATGTCTTGCAGGGGTTCTCTGCATCTTTTGTGTTTAGATGGTCACATCTCTGGTGAGATGGGGAAAGTTTTCTTGGATAACCTCCTGGAATACTTTTCCAAGGTGTTCTCTATTTCCCTTTCTTCTTCTGGGATACCAGTCAGGTGTAGGTTGGACCTCTTGTATAATCACACATCTCTTGGAGGCTTTGTTCTTTCCTTCTGAGTTTTCCTTCTATGTTTTTTACAGAAGGAAGAAAAAATAAATTTAAAAAGGGGGATGGAGGGGATTCAGTTTTAACTCTCATATTAATTAATGTTCAAAATTAATGTTGAAACTTAATCCTGAGCATTCTTGAAGAGATGGCAGCAGAGTGAGTGAATGTATGGAAAATTTTGTGTACATGTTGGTGAGTATGTGAGCATGTGAGTGGCTGACTGAGTGGGGACTTAGGAGCAAGTGACCAGGGCTCTCCTGGTGAAGCAGCTGGTGCCGCAGCTGCTCTGCTTGGTCCCTAGCACTTCCTGGGGTACAGAGGCCAAGCACCACCTTTTAAAAATTAACAAAGACATTCTCAGGAAGAAGCTGCCAGGAGAGACTGCTGGTTCCAGGCTCTGCCTCACCACTGCAGCACCTGGCCGAACACTAGCAGCAAAGGATGCAGAGGGAGCACATGAAGGGAGCCCAGAGGCAGAGCCTCACTGGAGAAAATGAAAGAGGTAACCTGCCACCATCTTGAAAATTGGGCAGGAAAGTGCTCTGGCTGGCTCACCACAGAGCACCAGACCCAACCTGATCTCTGTGACTGGTGGATTGATCATGGGACTCAGGGACTGATCGTGACCCAGAGGGAATATCCTGAAAGCAAAATTCGGAGGGACAGGAAATGTGCTGAGTCTCAGGTGCTCCACTCCCTACCCTGATCAGCCACAGAACAAAGGGTATAGCCAGAAAAGGATGAGAAAGACCTCCGAAGATATCAGTGGTGAGTCCAGGGATGACCCAACCTCCTTCTCCCCAGCAATCCTCTGAACATCAGACCCACACAATTTGGACATTACTGAGATGGACAAACTTAGGTGGAGCCTGGACATTAGCCACAATAGGACGACTCTACTCCAGAATAAGCCTGGCTTGGGACGGCTCCCACCAGTGCCTGAGGAAGAGAAAATCCCATATCTCCCCACTGAAGGCGATCCCCTGACCATACAAGAGTGGGAGGGGAGGACTGAAGCCCCTCCCATCTCCATTGCCCACCTCCCCTTCCGTGGGCCAGACACTGGGAGTTTGTGAATGAAGCCAAAGCTGTGCAGGAGAAAGAAAGATGGCTGAGAGAAACAATTACAGAACCTGCCACAAGATGGCAGGTTTGTTGTTGTTTGTATTTTGTTTCTTCTTTTGTACATGACTGTGCATGTGAGAGTTCAAACTGCATCCCCTTCATCCCCCTTTTTAAATTAATTTTTTTCCTTCTATTAAAAACATATAAGGAAAACTCAGAAGGAAAGAACAAAGCCTCCAAGAGATGTGTGATTATATCAAGAGGTCCAACCTACACCCGATTGGTATCCCAGAAGAAGAAAGAGAAATGGAGAACACCTTGGAAAAGTATTCTAGGAGGTTGTCCAAGAAAACTTTTCCATCTCACCAGAGATATGACCATCTAAACACAAAAGATACAGAGAACCCCTGCAATACATTAAATGAGAAGACCAATCACTAGACACATAGTAATTCACCTACACAAACAGACACAAATGAATATATCCTAAGGGTACCAAGAGAGAAAGGTCAGACTACCTACTGGGAAAAACCAATTAGAATAGCTGAGGACCATTCAGCAAAAACACTGCAAACTAGAAGGGACTGTAGTCCAATATTCAAAGTCCTCAAAGATAAACAATTTCAACCAAGAATTTCCTATCCAACCAAGCTCAGTTTCATCAGTGATGGAGAATTAAAATCATTCCCAGACATCCAGTCTCTAAAGGATTATGAAGTTTCCAGACCAGAAACACTTAAAGGTTTTAAGCACAGAAGAATGAAAAAAGAAGAAGAATGACTACACACTTCCCAAGAGATCAGCAAAATCAACAGAGAATATATCACAACTGCAAACTTGAAAACACACGCATACATCAACCCAAAAGCTAAAAGAAAGCAAACAAACAGACAAATAAAAAGCTTTATAAGAACCTCACGATGGGAATAAACAATCACATTTTAATAATCAGCCTGAAAGTGAATGGATTAAATGCACCACTGAAAATACATAGGATGGCAAACTGGATAAAAAGCCATAACCCAATAATTTGCTGTATCAAGGAAACTCATCTCACCATGAGGAATGCACAAAGACTCAAAGTTAGAGGATGGAAAAGGAATATCAGGCAAATGGAATTACAAAAGAAGACAGGAGTTGCGATTCTAATATCAGACAAGACAACCTTTAAACTATCAAAAATGTAAAAAGATATGGAAGGAAACTACATAACGATAAAAGGTTTAATCCATCAACAAGAAATATTCATCATAAAAATATATGCACCCAATGGAGCAACAGTGTTATTAAGCAACTATTAAATAAACTAACAAAAGATATTGACTCTCACACTATTATAGCTGGGAACTTAAATACCCCACTTACAACCCTAGATAGATCATGGAGGCAAAATATTAACAAAGAGATTAGGAACCTCAACTTGACACTTGACCAAATGGACTTAATAGATACCTACAGAATACTTCACCCAACAACCACAGAATATACATTTAACGATCACCATATGGAATATACTCCAAGACTGATCACATCCTCAGCAATAAATCAAGACCAAACCACAACTGACCCCAAAGAAATATAAAAATATGTTTCCATGCATATTGGTATGGAAACAAACTTGATAACCCAAATGAAATGGTAGGCTTTCTGATATCACACAGCCTCCCAAGGTTGAATCAAGAAGACATTGAGACATTACATAGACCAATAACAACCCAGCAAATTGACTCCATCATAACAAAACTACCTACCAATAAAAAAAAAGTCCTAGACGTGCTGGCTTTCCAGCAGAATTCTACAAAACATATAAGGAGCTGATACTAATTCTACTGAAAGTATTCCAGGCAATTGAGAAAGACAGAATTCTCCCCAAGTCATTTTTCGAAGTTAACATCACACTGATACCCAAACCGGATAAAGATGCAACAAAAAAAGAGAACCGTAGGCCAATATTCCTAATGAACATAGATATAAAAATTCAACAAGATTTTAGCAAATTGGATCCAACAACACATCTCAAAAATTATCCACCATGACCAGGTAGGCTTCATCCTCAGGATGCAAGGATGGTTCAACATCTGTAAAACCATACTGTAATTAAATACATCAACAGATGTAAAAGCAAGAACCACATGATTATATCATTAGATGCAAAATAAACTTTGGATAAAATCCAGCATCCCTTCTTTATAAAATCTCTCAAATACCAAGGAGTAAAAGGAACATAGCTCAAAATAGTAAGCACCATCTAAGATAAACCCACAACTAGCATATTGCTAAATGGACAGAAACTGGAAACATGTTCCCTGAAAACCAGAAAACAAGGCTGCCTACTCTCACCCCTGTTGTTCAACATTGTGTTGGAAGTTCTAACTAGAGCAATTAGGCAAGAGAAGGATATTAGGGGCATCCAAATAGGAAAAGAGGAAGTTAAGTTACCCTTTTTGCTGACAATCTGATCCTATACCCCCCAAATCCAAGATAATCTGTCAAAAACCTGCTTTCACTGACAAAGGACTTTGACAAAATCTAGAAATACAAAATAAATGTGCAAAAGACAGTCACATTCTTTTATGCCAGCAACAAGTAGGCAGAGGACCAAATAAAAACCATAATACCATTCACAATAGCCACAAAAAAGTGAAATACTCTGGCATCTTCCTAACCAGAGAAGTGAAAGACCTTTACAATGAAAATTACAAAACACTGCTCAAAGAAATCCAAGAAGACACAAACAAATGAAAATATATTCCATGCTCATAGATAGGAAGAATCAACATTGTTAAGATGTCCATCCTACCAAAGACAATCTATAGATTCAATGCAATACCCATTAAATTACTAACATCATTCTTCTCAGACCTGGAAATGACAATACAGAAATTCATATGGAAACAAATGATCACAAATAGCCAAAATAATCCTTAGCAAAAGAAACAGAGCAGGCACTATCACACTTCCAGACTTTAAACTTTACTATAAGGCTACAATAATCAAAACAGCCTGGTATTGGTACAAGAATAGGAATATGGACCAATGGAACAGGATAAGTATTCTGGAAACAAAATCTCAATTTCTCAATAAACTCATCTTCGACAAATCCTCTACCAACAACCACTGGAGAGAAGAGAACCTATTCAGTAAATGGGGCTGGAAAAACTGGCTGACCACATGCAGAAGATTGAAACAGGGTCCCTACTTATCACCATACACAAAAAACAACTCTAAATGGATTAAAGACCTAAACTTAAAACTTCAAACTATAAGAACCTTAGAAAATGTAGGAGATACCCTTAAGGAAATTGGAACTGGCAACCAATTTCTGACCAAAACCCCAAGTGCCCATGCCATAAGAGATGAGATAGATAAGTGGGACCTCATCAAACTAAAGAACTTCTGCAAAGCAAAATAAACTATCAAGAGAGCAAGAAGACAATCCACAGAATGGGAAAAAATATTTGTCAACTGTATATCTGACAAAGACCTAACATCCAGGATCCAAAAGGAACTCAAATGTGCCAAAAGGAAAAAAACAAACAGCCCCATTAAAATGTGCGCAAAAGCCATGAATAGACACTTCTCAAAAGAAGATATATAGACAGGCCACAGACACATGAAAAAATGCTCAGCCTCACTCATCATCAGAGAAATGCAAATCAAAACCACATTGAGATATCACCTAACCCAAGTGAAAATGGCCTTAATTAATAAAACAAACATCAACAAATGCTGGTGAGGATGTGGAGAAAAAGGAACACCTATACAACTGGTGGGAATGCAAATTATTACAACCTATTTGAAAAGCAGTGTGGTGATTTCTAAAAGAACTAGACATTGACCCTCCGATGACCCATCAATCACTCTACTGGGAATATACCCAGAAGAACTCAAATCATTCTACATAAAAGATACCTGCACATGCATGTTTATTGCAGCACTATTCACAATAGCAAAATATGGAACCAAACATGCTGCCCATCAAAACTGGACTGGTACATATACACAATGGAATATTACACAACCATAAAGAAGGAAAAACATATGGACTTCATGGCAACTTGGATGGATTTAGCATCTATCAATTTCAATGATCCATCACAGAAACAAAGAACAAAGTACCACATGTCCTCACTCATAAGCAGACCCTGAGCATTTACCATAATACTATAAGAAAGTGATTGGCAGTGGCGGAATACTCCCAGGGTGGGGTGGGGGACAAAACATCAATAAGGGTACCTGATCTCAAATCAGATAAAATAGGGACCAATGGAAGGCCCAAACTTTACCTTTATGATGACAACTTGTGTACCTAATCCTGAATTATATCCCACATCTTTAATTAAAAAAAATAAAGAAAATATTAAAATTAAAAAAAAATGTAAACCTCAGTGACATTGTATTAAGACGTGGGGCCTTTAGGATGTGATTAGGTCATGGGAATTCCTCCCTCATGAATAAGATTAAGTTCTGTATAAAAGAAGTTTGGCCCTTTTGCCTTTCTTTCCCTTTGCTATGTGAGGACACAGTGTTCATACCCTGTGTAGGATGTGGCCACAAAGTATCATCTTGGAAGAACAGAACAGGCCTCACCACACCAAACCCTATTAGACTTCCAAGCTCCAGAATGGTGAGAAACAAATTTCTACTCTTTAGGCATCAAAATAACAAACATGCCTCAAAATAACAAAAACCTTCAATGACAAACCCACAGCCAACATCACACGAAAAGGGCAGAAGTTGGAAGCAGTACAACTAAGAACTGGAATAAGACAAGGATGCCTACTCTCAACACTCCTATTTAACATAGTACTATATATAAATTCATTGCCTAGTACTAGTGCCTAGCCTGAGAAATTAGGCAAGATAAAGAAATAAAAAGTATCCAAACAGAAAAAGAAGGAGCCAAACTATCACTCTTTTTAGATGACTTAATTCTATATCTAGAAAATCCTAAGTATTCCACCAAAAGACTTAGCTCTGATAAGCCACTTCAGTGACATCTCAGGATGCAAAATCAGTGTTCAAAAATCAGCAGCATTTCTATACACCAACAATATTCAAATTTAGAACTAAATGAAGAACATAATCCCATTTACAATAGCCACAAAAAAGGAAAATAAAATGCATCTAACCAAGAAGGTGAAAAATCTCTAAAACAACTGCTGAAAGAAATCAAAGATGATACAAACAAATGGAAAAGACATCCCCTGCTTATGGATTGAAAGAATCAATATCATTAAGATGTCCATATACTGTTCCCCAAACTCTATAGCTTCAACTCAGTCCCAACAAACTACCAGCATCATCTTTCATAGAATTAGAAAAAAAAATTCTTAAATTCATATGGAAGTTATTTTGAGCCTGAATAGCCAAAGCCATCCTAAGCAAAATGAACAAAGCGGGAGGCATCGTATTACCAGATTCAAAGTTTACTACACTGAAGGAAACTCTAAGGGAGAGAAGGGCATACCTCATCAACAAGGGTACCTGCATAATCAACATTTGTATACCCAAGACTGAACTGTACCCTACATCTTTATAATAAAACAAACAAACAAACAAACAAAAAAACAAAGTTTACTGCAAGGCCACAGTAACTAAAACAGCATGGTACTGGTACAAAAATAGATACATAAACCAATGGAACATAATAGAGAGCCCAGAAATAATGCTGATTACCTAAAACAAACTGACCTTGGACAAGGTTGAAAAATAAGCATTGGGGAAAGGACATCCTATTCAATAAATGGTTATGGAAAAACTGGCTAAGCACATGCATAAGAATGAAGCTGGACTCCTTCCTCTCACCACATACAAAAATTAACACAAGATAAATTAAAAACTTAAATGTAAGACCACAACTATAAAAATCCTAAAAGAAAATCTGGAAACACTCTTGGGCACTGGTCTAGGCAATGAATTTATAACTGAGTCCTCAAAAGCAAATGCAGCAAAACCAAAAATTGATAAGTAAGACCAAAAAAAAAGAAAGAAAGAAAGAAAGAATTTCTGCACAGCAAATAAACTATCAACAGAGTAAATAGATAACCTATATAATGGGAGAAAATATTTGCAAACTACACAACCAACAAAGGGTTAATATTCAGAATCTATAAAGAACTTAAATGAACTTACAAGAAAAAAACAAATAACCCCATTAAAAGTAGGCAAAGAACAGGAATAGATACTTCTCAAAGGAAGATATACAAATAACTAACAAACATAAGAAAAATTTTTCAACATCACTAATCATCAGAGAAGTGCAAATCAAAACAACAGTTATATACCATCTCACACTTGTCAGAATGATAATTATTAATAAGTCAGTAAACAATAGATGTTAACAAGATTGCAGAGAAAATGGAATACTCATATATACACTGTTAGTTCAGCCTCAGTGGAAAGCAGTTTGTAGATTTCTCAAAGAACTAAAATTAGATTTATCATTCAACCCAGAAATCCCACTACTGGGTATATACCCAGTTATACCCAAAGGGGCAAAAATTTTTCTACCAAAAAGGCACCTGCATTCATATGTTTATTGCAACACTATTCACAGTAGCAAAGGCATGGAAAGAATGTATGTTACCATCAATGGTGGACTAGATAAAGAAAATATGGCACATATACATCATGAAATACTATACAGCCAAAGAAAATAACAAAATCATGTACTTTGCAGTAACATGGATGCAGCTGGAGGCTGTTATTGTAAGCGATTTAGTACAGCAACAATAGATCAAATACTACATGTTCTCATTTATAAGTTGGAGCTAAACACTGGGCACAAATGAACATAAAGGTACTCTTAAAGGGGGAGGGAAAAAAAGGCATGGCTTGAAAAACTACCGATTGGATACCATACTCATTATTTGGGTGACAGGTTCAGTAGAGGTACAAATCTCATCAACATGCAATATATCCCTGTTACAAACCTGCACATATACCTCCTGAATCTAAAATTAAAAACAAAATGATATAGTCTCAGGTATTTTGTTACAGTAGCACAAGTGGACTAAAATTCTGAGTAAACATGGTAAATGAAATATGAGTGACTTAAGATTTTTATTCATTTCCATTTTGAGGTGAGGAAACAAAAATTTATAGAGATTAAGCGGTTAACTCAAAATCACACAGATACTCGGTGATGAAGCTCTAACCAGAATCCTGATTTACAGATTACAAATGGATGCTTTTCACAGTACCCTAAGTTGCCTCAAGTTTATTGTTTGGATAGCAGTTGAATTGATCCACTTTTACCCAGAAATATAGTGGGAAAAGATGACAGAGTCATCTCTCAGGAAAAGGGATAATCTATTTTGTCAATATTTATGTCTTGAAACTCCGGTTTAGCAAGAAATGAGTGAAGGCCTATTTTCTTGCAACAGAGAGAAGAATGGATAAATATGATTCATCATATGCCACACTCATTACTAATTCTTTCAAATTACAAAGTTGCTCTTTTTTTGGAATTAGCAGCATATTGATGCAGAAGGGATATTTTGTCCTAAAGTATCCTCTATAGAAAACTTTATAAAAGAGGGGATTTATAACCTTTCAAAATGACAAGCATGAAATTTGCATCTAATTATTGGGCATTCTGCCTTTTCTATGTCATTTTGTCATAAGGTAAAGTGGCATGCACACTGATTTGAGCAAACACAAAGCAAAAACTCTTTCTGTGAAGGGATAAATGGCAGCAGAAAATGCCATTGACTTGAATTCACAGGCTTATGAAAAGAGAAGGAAAAATGTTTTTTTAGCTTTCTTAAGACAAGTAAAAAGTATGTCCATTAAGTTGCTGAACTCTCACCTATCCTCTTCATTTCACTATCAAATGATGCTCAAACCCCTCCCCAAAATCTCTAACCATAGAGAAGATGGATGACCATGACCTTCTCCACCTTTATAGCAAGAGCATGTTTGCTTGCACAACAGACCAAGTACAAAGTAACTGACAGGATAATTGATTAACATCTATAATTCATTCAATGAGTATTTATTAAGTACCCACTATGCACTAGGCTATATTACACATACTGAGGACAGAGAAGTAAACACACTGCTCTAGTAGCTCACATTCTAGGCTAGAGGAGGCAGATTTTAAATAATTTATTTAGCATGTTGAAAGGTGATTAACGCTGTGAAGTGAAGTCTATCAAGAAAGGGAATAGAGAGACCAGGTAGAGAACTGCAGTTTTACATAGTGTCTTAGTCTGTTCAGGCTGCTATAACAAAATAACAAACTGAGTGGCATATAAATAACAGAAATGTATTGCTCACAGTTCTGGATGCCGATATGTCCGTTATGAGGTTGCAGGCAGATTTTTCAGGTGAGGGCCTACTTTCTGGTTGATAGAGGGCATCTTACCCCTTTCTCACATGGTAGAAGGCAGTACTTGGGGGTCCCTTTTGTTCAAGTGCATTAAATCATATTCATAAGGGCTTTGTCCTCATGACCTAATCACCTCCCAAAGGCCCTTCCTCCTAATACCGTCACCTTGAGGGTTAGGATTTAAACATAGGAATTTGAGGGGGCACAAAAACATTCCTACCATGGATAGTAGGGTTGACAGTGAAGTATTTTCTGAGAAAGCAAACCAAGATAAGAAGATGAATGAATGAACCACAAGGATATCTGAGAGATAAGTACTATAGGCAAAAACAGAAGTAACTGCCAGAGCCTTGGGGCAGTGGGAAGGTGCTTAGTGTATTTATAACAACCAAATCCACCCCCATCACACACACACTTAACCATGGCAACAGTGCGCCTTCAGCTCTAGCATTACAGGAAACAAAGTAACAGTGGGTGGCATCATTATACTAGGTATCAGTGCTTAATATTACTATATTCATGGCAGAGTTCCCCAACCCAGACTATGTGAATTAAAGCAGGTATTATTGCAGCATCCTAATTTTACAAAGTCAAGCCCCAAAGATGGAGCATTGGTTGCTCTGGAGCTACCATGATATTTTTTCTATTACTTTCTCTTAAGGGATGTGGATGGTATTAGAAAAATGATTATTAACCAATTTTCTCAAATAGAATATGTCAATATCTGCAAGCTATTTATAGGGGTCAAAGTATGGACTCCAGTCCTGGTTTCATATCTCAGCTCTATCACTGTGCAATGGTGAGAGAATTCTTAGACCTTTTGCCTCAGCTTCTCCTCATTTGTGAAATGAAGCCTACTTGCTAGGATGTGAATGTTAAATGTCTTAGTATATTTAGAATAGTTCTTGACACTTAATAATTCCTACTCTAGGATGGCACTACAGACTGTCGGCAAATTCCATCTTTGAAGTCTATGATGTTGGGAGTAGGGAGAGTGTTGGGAATAAGGAGAAGAATGTACCTTTGTTATGTTTTATAGTGTATCTCTAGTAGGTAGGAAGACACAGTTGACCCTCAGTGGTCCAGATGCAGTACAGATTTTTTGAATGTAAATCACTATGAACACAACATTTTTACCTCTAGGAAAGTAATTGAGTCTGCATATTTTTCTGCCCTTACCTCCCCTCTCCCAAAATTGGTAGCTCATTTGAGTCTATAAACTCAAGTGTAAGTCCCAGACAATGTACATTTAGTCAGCCCCCAAGTTTCTGAATGAGTGATGTTCAACATTCAGGCTCAGGATAGTTTAGACAATCAAAGAAAGCCACCTTCAGCCAGGGCTGAAAAGAGGGTAGGTAATGTCTGCCTGCATTTAATAGAGAATAAAAGCAGTATAAATCCCATTGATTGGTTTCTGACTTTTGATGTCACAGTATCTTTATTTCATTAACATAAAGAACCCAAAGTGTGATGTGACACAAAACCAGAAATTATCTCTATTTTTGACAGGCAAAACAAAACAAAACAAAATCCCCCAACCCTCCCCAACCTCTCTAATGAAATGGTCTATTCTTTTCTACCAAAGTACTCTATACACTATGACACTTATCTAGCCACACTATGGTAATATTTTACTTACTTGTCTATTGCTTGTAAGCTCTTTGATGATAGGCACCTGAGTTAATGTGGTCATCGTTTCCAGTTTTTATTATTCTGTCTGCCACACTGTTGATATCTGACACATCTTTAATGAATGAGTTAATGAATGAATAAAACAACTTGCTAAGAAGAGCAGTATAAGTTGGAACATAGCAGAACTAGAGTTGAACACTAAATATCCTGATTGCTTGGCAGTATTATTTATAGTAGAAGTTGATGCTTCTGGAAGATCTTTGAGAGAACTAGCTGAGGCTTAGGCCACCAAGAAAGTTAATTTTTGAATTTTCCATGAAAGTTAACTTTTCATTTTATTTTAAAAATGAAGTCTTGGATGGGCTTGGTGGCTCAGCCTGTAATCCCAGCACTTTGGGAGGCCAAGGCGAGTGGATTGCCTGAACCCGCAGGTTCAAGACCAACCTGGGCAACATGGCACGACCTCGTATCTACAATAAATCAAAAATTAGCTGGGCATGGTAGCGCGTGACTGTAGTTCCGGCTACTTGGATGACTGAGGTGGTAGGATCACTGGAGTCCAGTAGGTTAATGCTGGGGTGGCTGTGAGTGTGCCACTGCACTCCAGCCTGGGTGACAGAGTGAGACTACAACTCAAAAAAAAAAATGAAGTCTGTCTTTATGTACCTTATTTCTAATGTTAGGTCACTCTATTGGTAGATTTATTCCTCATAAATTTGTTCATTCATTCATTCAACAATTTTTTTGTGTACCTACTGTGTTTCACATGCTGAGGATATAATAGTGAACAATGAACAACGAGGTCTCGCCTTTCATTGAACATATATTCATGAGCAAGTTGATGCTTAGCAATTGAATTTTTAAAAATAACTTGATGTGGACAGGTCTAAGACATTTCCTTGTCCAGCAGTTCTTAGTGGGAACACATTGATAAGTAGATGGGGATATTTACACAAAATTTTGCATACAATTTCAGGGGTTTAGATACTTCCCTGAAGACAATCCATGGATTTCAGGTTAAAAATCCCTGGTAAAATGTGGGTCTATCATTTTGTACATGTATGTGTATGTGTCTGCATTTACATTAAAAAAAAAAAAAACCAAAATAAAAGGTTTGCCTTATAGCAGAATCTTCACAGACAAAGATTAACTATTTAAGCTAGATAATTTTGGGGTTATTTCAGAGGCCTGAGAAATTGAAAAAGTAAAACTAAAAATTTAGAAGTGAAAATCAAAGAAAATTAGGGAGAATTTTGTTTGTTCTCATTTAATAGAACATAATAAGAAATAATAAGAAAATATATTTCATGCTACACAACTATTCTCCCATACTCCCAGGGAATAAACTGAAAACTTTTGGTTGTACTGCTAGAAGACAATCAACATAAGAAGATTAAGTGAAATACAACAATTTTTGTCTGGGTAGTAACTGTCCTCAAATGAGAAGGAATCATTCATTAATAAACCTTTGGAATCTTGATGCAAAAAGCAACCAGTAAGATCTGAGTAATTGTTAACATTTTCTCAAACAGAATTAAGAAGTTGGCAGTTTGACAATTGATATGTTTCTACTCTGGGCAAAATTTCTAGCATATAACAGAGGTATTTATAACCTTTCCATAGATAATTACTGAAATGTGTGAAATGCTTTTCCAACATAGGGAATTCAGTGTGCCATAAACATAGCAAGAGTTATAGGGCCAGAAAAAGTAACCAAAAATATGCATATGAAAATAATATATATGCCTATTTTGTTGAACTGAGAAAAGGCTGGTAGCGATTTGAAGAGACACTGATTAAAAAATAATAATTATAGTTAACCTTTGTGAAGCACTTAAAATGTTATGGGTGACAGAACGGGAGAAAATATTTGCAAATCGTATGTTTAATAAGGATCCAGTATTCAGCATATGTAAAGAACTCTTACAGCTCAATAATGATAAGACAGCCCAATTTTAAAAATAGATGAAGGACTTGAATAAACACTTCTTTAAAAACAGATAGATAAGCCGGGCTAGGTGGCTCAGCCTGTAATCCCGCGCCTTTGGGAGGCTGAGGTGAGTGGATTGCCTGAGCCCGCGGGTTCGAGACCCGCCTGGGCAGCGAGACCTCATCTCTACAATAAATCAAAAAATCAGCCGGGCGTGGTAGCGCATGTCTGTAATTCCGGCTACTTGGAAGGCTGAGGCGGAAGGATCGCCGGAGCCCAGCAGGTGAGACTGCGGTGGCCAGGAGTGGCCACTGCATTCCAGTCTGGGCGACAGAGTGAGACTCCAACTCAAAAAACAAAACAAAACAAAAAAAAACCCAGATATATAAATGATCAATAAACACAAAAAAGATGTTCCACATCATTAGACATTAGAGACATCCAAATCAAATGAGATACCACTTCATATCCAAATAAAAACAAATAAAAAAGTCATTACCAAAAACAGCAAACCCAAAATAACAGAAAGCAAGTGTTGGCAAGACTTATTGAAGTGATTATGTGGAGAAATCAGAATCCTTAAATGCTTTTGGTGATACTGTGAAAATGGTGTAGATACTGTGGAAAACAATTTGCAGTTGCTTGAAAAGTTAAGTGACCCAGAAATTCCACTCCTAGGTATATTACCTGTGTCAAGGGTCCCCAAAGCCACCCCTAGATTTGAGGATTTGCAAGGAGGATTTCCTGGACTCAGCACTTACTCATACTTTCAGATATTCATTACATCATAGCGTAAAAGGTTACAAAGCAAAATCAAGGGGAAAGGCACATGGAGTGAAGGCTGGAGGGTACCAGAGGCAAGATTCCAAAGTTCTCTCCCACAAGACTTGCAAAAAACAGCAATAAGTGATGTAAATGCACATGAGATGTTGCTTGCCAGGGACGCTCACGAGAGACTCAACACCTAGAGTTTTTGTTGGCGGCTGATCATATAGGAAACCTCTATTTGGCACATACAGAAATTGCAGATTCCCATAAAGAAAGCAGGTGTTCATTATAAACAATACTGCTTGCACAAGTATGTTTTGGAACAGTGAGCTACTGTCATTAGTTAGAGTAATGGGAACCCTACTGAAATCTAAGTGCCCACATGCCAATCAAGAGCCAACCTTTTAAGTAGGTCTTGCAAAGCAAAACACAATACTCAAGAGAATCGAAAACATGGGTCTGCACAAACACTTTTAGGATATTCATAACATCATTACTAATAATAACCAAGAAATGGAAATAACCCAAATGTCCACTGACTGATGAATGGATAAGTAAATGTGGTAGATCCATGTAATGGAATATTATACATCTGTTAAAAGGATACATGTGAAAGTAAGAATGAACTTTGAAAATATTATGAGATTTAAAAGAAAGCAGACACAGAAGGCCACATATTATATGACTGCATTTTTAAGAAGTGTCTAGAATAGGCAAATACTGAGCAACAAAAAGTAGATTTGTGGTTGCCAGTATGAGTGGAGAAAGGTGTTAGAAAGGATTACTAAGTGATATGGGTTTCTTTTGGGGGGTAATGGAAATATTTTGGAATTGGGTAGTGGCAATACTTGCACAAAATTGTGAATACGCTACAGAACCAGTGAATTATAAACTTTAAAATTACTAAAATAGTGACATTTATCTCAATTAAAAATATCTCAAGGGATGTCAGTAAAAAATATATCTTTAAGTTAAATTTAAATAAGCATATATTTAGTGTGTTGAATTTAATTGATGTAGTAAGAAATGTAATGGGGATTGCTGTAAACTGAATTGTGATCCCCTGCAACTAGTATGTAGTTACCCTAACTCCCAGTGTGCCTAAATTTAAAGTAAAAAATTCATTAAGGTTAATTGAGGTCATAGGCATAGAGTTCTTATCTGATATGATTAGGGTCTTTATAAAAGAAGATATCAGAGAACTTGCACTCTGTTAGCCATGTGAGGACACAGCAAGAAGGTGCCTGTCTGCAAGTCTGAATGAGAGCCCTTACCAAAAACTGAATCAGCTATCATCTTGATCTTGGATTTCTCAGCCTCTACAACTGTGAGAACAAATTTCTTTTGTTTGAGCTACCCAGCTTATGGTATTTTGTATGACAGCTCTAGCTGACCAAGACAGGAAACATTCTGCTTTCTGTTGGGTACAAAAAGGTAATGCTTCATTCTTTTACAGTCAGAGATCACCACAAAGCAACAAGCAGAATCTAAAAGGGAAGTACATGCTCTACCATAGATAAACAAACAAGATATATATCTATATCTGTATCTAAATCTATATCTGTATAAAATCTTGAAACACAATGTATGTAGAAAACTGCCAAATGCTGTTGAAGTCTAATTGGAGTTGATAAAGACCTTAAAAGCACTTGAAGGTCTCAGAGAAAGCAATATAGAACAACCTTCAAAGCAAGTTGCCCAACCAATAATAATTTATTTAAAAAGAAAAAAAGATTGGTTTTAGGCGGAAGTTAAGAATACTCTAGAATTGACTTTATACAAAGTCTCAAGAAACAGGGAAGATGAGAGTGAACATGGAATCTTATAGACAACATATATATCCCCAAAGTTATGTTTTAGTAGCAAGAATGATTATATTGTGAGCATTTCTACAGTTATTGATCTCTTGGCTGGAGAAAATAACAAAATAAAAAAACCGACTCACAAATAAACCCTGAGTCATAAGGAGAACTCATGCTAGTTTGGTATATAATACGGGCTTGTGTGTGTGTGTGTGTGTGTGTGTGTGTGTGTAAGGGTCTCACTCTGCTGCCCAGGCTGGAGTACAGTGGCACAATCATGAGGATAACAACTCATGCAGCCTCAACTCCTTGGCTCAGACAATCCTTTCATCTCAGCCTCTGGAGTACTCAGCTAATTTTTTTATTTTTTTGTAGAGACAAGGTTTCACTATGTTGGCCAGACTGGTCTTGAACTCCTGGGCTCAGACAATCCACCTGCCTTGGTCTCCCAACGTGCTGGGATTATAGGCATGAGTCACCACACCTGGCTATAATAATGACTTTTTACAGTACTAAGTGATCTAGAAAGAATCCACCCAAATCAAAGATGCAAAATAATAAAAGAAGAAAAACAGCAGAGAATATGTTAAATGAAATAAAATAGAAAAAGAAAAATGGAGTAGCAAAAGTAAATGGCAGAAAAAAGAACATGTACCCAAAATATGATGCCATGCAATAGATAAAATGTGATCAAATATATGATCATATATGATATATCTTAATAATAAAATAACCTTTAAGACATAAACACAAAGCAGAGTTAAAAGAGTTCAGGGAAATATGATATGGCATTAAAAGAAGATTAATATAGATGGGAAAACACTATGAAGCAGAAAAAACTAAAATCATCATGGACACAGAAAACAAATTTTAAACTACAAATGAGAAAAGGCATTGTTTATAGAACAGTACCAGACAAAGACAAGATGAGAAAAATGAAATGAAAATGAATTAAGAATTGAAAAGGACTAGTAAGAAAATGATATGATTTATAGATATGATATCAGCAGTTTCAACACATGATCAATTACTATCTTTATGGAAGATAATTGTACCATTGAAGGAAACCATATAATTCAAAATTATAATTTAACAAAAATAGTCATAGGTAAAAAATTAAATAAATATAAAAGTGAAAAGGCATTGCAAGCCTCAGTAACAACAGGACCAGAATAAGGAACACAATCATGTAGCCTCATGCAGTCACTGAACTACTTAGATAAATTTTTATTTATTTATTTAATTTTTAATTTGTTTTTGAGTTGGTCTCACTCTGTCTCCCAGGCTGGAGTGCAGTGGCACACTCATGACCACCCCAACGTCGACCTGGTGGACTCTGGCAATCCTACCGCCACAGCCTTCCTAGTAGCCGGAGCTATAGGCACGCACTACCACAACTGGCTAATTTTTTATTTACTGTGGAGACGAGATCTTGAACCCACAGGCTCAGGCGATACACTTGCCTCGGCCTCCCAAAGTGCTGGGATTGTAGGCTGAGTCACCAAGCTTGGTCAACTTTTAATTTTTTTTAATTTATTTTATTTTAAAGATGTAGGGTACAATTCAGGATTAGGTATACAAGTGGTCATCGTAGAGGTAAAGTTTGGGTCTCCCTTTGGTACCCACTTCTCCTGGTTTGATATCAGGTACGCTTTTTCTCATGTCTCTCCTCCTCACTCCCCTGGTAGTATTATGCTTTCACTCATAAAAAATTTTTCAAATCCACCAGGCACAGTAAATAGCTCATGCCTGTAATCTCAGCACTTTGGAAGGCTGAGGGCAGGAGGTAGGGCAGGATTGCCTGAGATCAATTTGAGTCCAGTTTAGGCAATATAGCGAGACCTTGTCTCTACAAAAAAGCAAAAAATTAGCTGGGTAAGGTATGTACCTGTAGTCCCAGCTACTTGAGAGGCTGAGGCAGAAGCATTGCCTGAGCCCAGGAGGTCGATGCTGCTGTGAGACATGATTGGAGTGCAGTGGTACAATCATGCAGTTCATGCAGCATCCACTTCTGGGCTCAGACAATCCTTTCATCTCAGCCTCTGGAGTGCTCCAGCATGGGCAACCGACCACATCTTACAAACACTTTAGGGGAAACCAGTGTCATCATATAATTTTATACCCAATCAACCTGTCAGCTGAATAACAAGACAACACACAGACATTTCAAAGCATGCATAAATTAGGGAATTTATTTCCTTTAAGCCCTTATTGAAGATACTATGAGAGAATAACTATGCCTAAATAACAAAATATTGCAGAAAGGCTGTAGAAAAACATTGCATCCTCATCATTGTATGAGTAATGCTAAGATAAACAAGAAATTACTATACACAAAGGATAAAAATATCACAAAATTGACAATAAACATTCTAGAACTACCAAAATTTGACAGGAGAGAGGAAAAACAAAGTAGGAGATAGTATAAGTACACAGATTTCATCGCCTTTTATGTTCAAAAGATTATCTAAAGCTAAGATGTGAGCATTAAAGGTATAAAGTAGAAAATTATGGAAAATTATATAACATGTTAGGCATTGGAGGAGGTGGTAGGAAGGAATAGGAAACATAAATATATTACTTCCACTGTTATTTACATTGGGGAGTCAAAAATACTACCTTAAGAAAATAATGATTGATTAGATAGCACTATCATCACAAGAAATCACTAGAAGCAAAGGATTTAAAAATTGCCAACAGATACACTCCCACCAAACAAAATAATCACAAATTATATGTGAAATATTTTATAAAACAAATATCGGAACCATATCAAAATGTGACAAAACATTAAATAAGTATTTTATACTAATGAAATGTGAAAAAAAAGTAAAAGAAGGAATTCCCAGTTTGAATCACAAAGCAAAGTCTAATTAATTTCTAAGTAAAGGAATCAGAAATTGTTAAAAATAAAGGAATGTACAAATGTATATGCAACAGGTATAACTACCAATAAAACTGATGCCACTATATTAGTAATAGAAAAAACAAAAGCAAATAAAAAAGGAGAAATATTTATTGTGATATAAGGCCCAATTCACTAAAAAGATCTAACAATTATTAAAATATATAACAATAACACAGCAGCAACATTCACCAAACAAATACTATATGAAATTATATAAAACACACTGAAGCACATTATTATTAGGTACTATGAATTCATCTCTTTTATTCTGTGAAAGTTCAAATGGGCAAAAAGAAATTAATTATGTAGGATTCCTAAGTAATAATTTTAAGCAACATCTATTTGCTTATATACACGCACATACATACACACACATCGCTATGCTCAGCAGATGGAGAAATACGCTTCTTTTCATGTTTCATGTAATAGTCATAACAACTGATCATATTAGTCACACACATTCAATAAATTTCCAAATAAAAGAACACACTAATTACAAACCAAAAAAATAAAAATAAAAACACAAAAATCACCAGGAAATCAAAAACAATGAAAGGTCAATGAGAAAATTAAAAGGAAACTACAGAATATTTTCAGAATGATAATGAACACTTCACATAAAACTTGTACATCCCAAGAAAAGCAATGTTTAGGGAAACATTCATAACGTTCAATATAATGAAATAAATGTATTAAGCATGTAAGTCAAGAGCAAAGTAAAAGAACAATGAATAATGAAGAAAATAAAATAAAAATGAAAGAAAATAAAATTAAAAAGCAAACAATGATTTAACTAATACAGCTAAATTTAACAAAATTATAAAAAAGTTAAATGTTTAAACAATCTTACAGAAAAAGGAATACAAGCCTACATACACAAAATAAGATATGAATAGATTCAGACATAGAGGAAATTAAAATAATCTAAAGAGATTATTGGTCTCAACTCCATGCAAATGGATAATCAGTAGAATAATAAAAATTTCCAAAACTGACCCTGAATAAACTAGAAAATCTTATTAGGTCTATGAGCAGATTGGAGAGAAAGTTGTTTAAGAACTGCCACTCAAAGAATCAGACTCAGAAGATTCAGAGTTAACAGTTCTCAAGCTAAGAAAATGAAGAAAAACTTCTAAAGGATTCTTCTAAATCCTGCAAAACATGCATGCCATCATTCAACAAAAACAACTTTTTCTGTCTCTCTCCAGATCAGTCTCACTTTTAACATTGTACTAAATTCATTAAAATCTGAAATAAATTTGCAGATGCACAAAATATGTAATCTTGTTTCTTTAATTTCAAGGTTAACTTTGAATTAGTTTAAAAATAAATTCATAGTATATATTCTCATAGGTAAAGGGAGATTTGATCCTCTTCCCTTGAAATTGTATTCAGAACTATTACATTTTACACATGAAATGTGTAAAGTATGCCATAAAAATCCAGAATATAAAAGGCACACTAATATTAACATCTACTATAAACAAGAGTCTAAAATACTGAATACTTAAACTTGAGATTTGTGCAAGCAAAGCCATGGATCTTCAAGCTAAACCCCTGTGAAATTTGATGCTTGGTAGAGGCCCAAGGAACGATTACCTGAATTTGATTCTTATCGCAACCATTGTTTTAATTCTGAGGTCACTGTTTGGTTTTTTAAAAGCCACATCTCTGTAAAAAGTCTCATAATTGTTTTGTTTGTATTGTCTTATTGTGTAGTACTAATTTTGTTTAATTGATTGGTCAAAAATTTAACAGATAAAATTACTCAGAACTATAGCAGTTTTCTGCATGAATAAGCAATTTAGTATTGTCAAATAATGGAAAATTACCAGGTAGATTCACAATGTTATTTCTGCAATTAGATTGCTGCTTTCTTCCATACACAAACAAAAAGCTAATTCTGTTCACTAGATGGTGAATGCAAAGAAGTGGTGTGGTTTGGGGAAGAAATGAAGAACATTATACATATAATAATATTAATATACAAACATATTAATACAAATATGTTCATATTACTATATTAATTTATATTTATATAAAAATTAATATAAATATACATATACTATACATATGATGAGGTTAAGATGAATACTTTGATCTGGGCTCATCTCCTCATAATCTTTTACTGACTTGAATACATTGTCTTTCGCTACATGTCCCAAAAATCTTCAGGAAAACCTATGATGATTTCTCTGTAAAGTTTATGAGCACTTTTAATTACAACAGAATATTAGTGTTGAAGTATGAACATCTAAGTTTTTGATTTTTGTAAGTGGTATCAAAGTTCTACCTCACATCTTGGGATTTTGCTGACGTCCCATTTTAAACTGTTTCCCCCGAGAGGGTCTGGGGAACAGGCCAACAACAGGCTGGGAAGAGGTCAACAAGCAGAATCAACATTCACTCACCATTGCCATGTGGTTTTTCTAGAAACTATTCCTTACCAAACACTGAATACATATGATATTGAGAGTAAACTTTGAATTTTTTTCTTTTGGAAAAATATGATGCCCTCAAAACATCATGCCACAAGATATTTGTGAATTTAGGGGTTTCCATATGTCAAAGGTCTCCTAAACCTCAAAATAGTCTAATATTTTAATTTAAGAAACCTGTTTTATAAAAGATATAGCTTCCCCTAAAAGGTGATAATTGTCCATTTTCTTTCAATGCCTTTAAGTTACTTTTGACCTCTTCTCTATACCATGTCCAATGCCAACACTGGGAACAAATACAAGGCCCAATACATGCTCATTGGCATTATTCTGGCCTGATTTCTTTATGATTATTGCTCCCTTATAAGAACTTTGTCTTTGGGACTGAACATTTGTTTGACTTAGGTTTGGCTTTGAGTTACAGGTTCCTTGACTTTGGTAGCTGGCCTTATTCCACAAGTGCAGGTTAGAAGATAATATCTTTCTCTTCAGTTCTCGGGTTATTTTTTGACGCAGTATCCAACTCCCTGGCAGTGCCACTAGTAAAGAAATGTCTCTACTGCAACATTTCCCCAGTTGGCCCTTCCCTAAATAGAGTCATGTCATTTCTCAGGATACACATAGATGTGTCTATAGCACAGTGTGAAGAACACAGTTTGGGAATCATAAGTGTCTTGGTTTAAATCTCAGTTCCTCTGTTTCTAGCTATGAGATGTTGGAACAATTGTTTAAATTCACTTTCTTTGTAAATAGTATTGAAGTAATATTTGTTAATAATACTTACTTTAAATAAATGAATTGTTGTGAAATTTAGAAAACAATCAGGTAAAAGTCCTAACACACTGCCTGACAAACAGTGGACTTCCATTTCAATCATGAGTGATCAATACTATAATTACTAGATTGCTGGTGCTATTATTAGTCATAGTGCTAGTTCTGTAAGGAAGGGAAAAATCCACTATGGTAGTATTAGTATCTAACATTTATAGAGCATATCTTCATAACAGGCTGCTTGCTAAGTGCTTTATGTGAATTATGCCATTTCAACCATGAGAAAGGTATTACCATCATCTGGATTTTACAGGTGAGAAATCTAAGACTTTGAGAATGGTTAAGTTTTCCTGAGGAAATATACCTAAATGACAGAGTCGAGGGAAAAAAAAAATCTAGGTCTGGCAGAATCTAAAGCCTGTTCTTTGTATATTTATTTTATGCTTATTTCTTTCTGTATTTACATTGTATTACCTCTCAGCATTCCCATTTTACAGATGAGACTATTATGGGTTTCAGGACATGCTACCCCAAAATTTGCACCTTGTCATTTCAGAAAACAGCTGAAGCAAGAAGGTTTCTCTGACCTCCTCCCAAGGTTCTCCCCTGGGGCAGGCCGTAAAAAAACAAACAAACAAACAAAAAACCTGACCTTCATCTGAAGTGGATCATAAGACCCTCATCCCAGCAGGGTCTTTCCTATACCAGGAGAAAAGGAATGAAGACACAGCGTTTCCAAGAAGAATCTGGACAAACAACCTTGCTAGGTTTAACCCCAGTTTATTTCCATTAGCTCGTACCGCCTTTTTGCTCAATCATACCTTTGCACAACTGTCCACTCTTCATCAAACCTAAGCATAAAAATATAGTATTTCCTGCATTTAAAAAAATATGTATTTTTTATGGCTGCATAGTAATCCATCGTGTATATGTACCACATTTTTTTAATCCAGTCCTCTTTTGATGGGCAGCATGGTTGCTTCCAGGTTCTTGCTATAGTGAACAATGCTGTGATAAACATATGTGTGCAGGTATCTTTTTTATAGAGTGATTTGAGTTCTTCAGGGTATATTCCCAGTAGGGGGATTATGGGGTCATATGGAAGGTCGATATTTAGAGCTTTTAGGAATCACCACACTGTTTTCCGTTATAGGGGGTGGGAGGGAGGGGAAGGGAGGTGGGATAAATGGTAGTCAATATCTGTCTGGGGACAGGGGGATACCCCTTATCAACAAGGGTGCCTGAACGAAGCATATTTGTATACCTAACCCTTAACTGTACCCCACAATATTAAAATAAAAATATTGATTAAAAAAATAGAAATAAAAAAATCATTTTTCCTCTGCTTTCACACCACAGTAATCATCAACACAAAAGAAGACTTCTGAGACCAAATGTGTTGGTGTGTGTGTAAGGGTGTTCTTTCCATCACCAAGCAAGCAATCAATTCTGCAGGGACACCACCTGGGTGCCCTTCAATTCAATTTAGACACTACCTGGAGAGGGCACCAGATCCCACAGATTGAGAACTGAGTTCCCCAAACTTCCCCTCCCCCAATTCAGACACTAGTAGTAAATTTGGGCCTCTGGAACCTCTGATAAAACAGCTTTAAGTTGAGGTACTCTCAATGTCCCTTGGGTTCAATTAATTTGCTAGATTGACTGAAAAACTCAGAGAAACATGGTTATTTGGTTATTATAAAGGACAACGCAAAGGATACAGATGAAGAGTTGCCACCGGACGAGGTATGGGGGAAGGAGCCCAGAGTTTTCTTGGCTTCCCTGAGAATGCCACCCTTCACATGCTCAGCTATCTGGAACTTCTCCAAACTCTAACTATACTCTTGGGTTTTAATCAAGATTTCATTAATATAAATGATTGATTAAACCATTGGCCATTGGTGATCAACTTGACCTTCAAACCCTCCTTCCTCCCAGGAGATGTGGGGAGCGGGTAGAGTGGAGCTGAAAGTCTCAGCCTTTGAATTCTGTCTTGGTCTTTCTGGTGACCAACTCTATTCTGAAGCTATCAGTCAAAATTAGCATACAAACCCCAGAACTTTATTTTTATTTATTTTTTGGATGTGGTGGTGAAAGGGCATGCTTATACACTGTTGGTGGGAGTATAAATAAGTACAACTTCCACGGAAATCAGTATGGCAATTTCTCAAAGAACTAAAAGATTTGCCATTTGATCCAGCAATCCTACTACTTGGTATCTACTCAAAGGAACAGAAGTCATTAAACAAAAAAGACATCTGAACTTGCATGTTCATTGTAGCACAATTAACAATTGCAAAGATGTGTAATCAAACTAAGTGTCCAGAAACTGATCAGTGGATAATGAAAATGTGGCATATATACATTCAGCCATGAAAATGAAGACATAATGTCTTTTGCAGAACTTGGATGAAATTGGAGAACATCATCCTAAGTGAAGTAGCACGAATGAAAAACTAAATACCACATGTTCTCACTTATAAATTTGAGCTAAACTAAGGAACTGCAAAGGCATATAGTACAGCATTTTGGAAAATGAAGACTTAGAAGGGAGAATAGGAGAGGGGTAAGGGATGAAAAAATCTTCTATCAGGTACAATGTACACAGGTAGGAGTGGAGGGTAGACTTCAAGCTGAGAATTCCTCTCCAGTATATAATCCATTCATATAACCAAAAATCATTTGTGCCCCCTGAAGTCATTGAAATAAAAATAAAAACAGTACTTTGGAGATTTCAAGGATTTTAGAAGTTGTATATTAGAAAAAAGTACGAAGACCAAATATATATTTCACAATCTTACACTCTATTTCTTTGGTCTTCATTTCTGAAGGCACTTTGTCACATCAAACTTACACTAAGTAAATATGTATACTTTTTTCTTGTCAATTTTTTTGTTATAAAAATTTCAGTCATGAACTTTGCAATGGGTGAGAAAAAGATAATACCTTTTATACTCTGTACTATCTAATAGAATTTTATCTGCTAATGGTAACTAGTATATTGCTGGACTCTCAGTAGATGTTTAAGCAATAATTTATTTTTGTGGCTATATACCTTTAAATTGAAATTAATATAGCCATATAACAATTCAGAAGAAATGTTTAAAACATCATGTCTGATTCTATCTCCTTAACAGACACTTTTGGTATATGTCCTTACATTTTTTTTTGTAACACAACTATAATAGATATAATAACAATGCATATACAATTTTATGTCAAGCTTTTGCCATGATGATAAAAACTTTCCATATTTCTACAGAGCCTACATAAATTACATTTTTAATGGATATATAATTCAGTGAATGCTGAATGAGGATTCATCCATCATTAACAGCCAGAGCAGATGAACCATGCAGCCCTCTAATAAACTATGCCATAAATAACATTTTTTAAAAGTCTTAATATAATGAAGGGTTATAAAAATGGTTGAGTATTCATATGCCCTAAAATATTTGTGCCATATGCAACTGGTAGACAGTCCTTGTCACTAACAAATGATAGGATTTGTACAAGTTATTATCCTTGGTGGTCTTTGGACTTTTATTATGGAATGAGTTGGAAATCATATTCTCCCAGAGGTTTCAACAAGTTTTATCATTTTATTATGCTTATTACCTTGCTAGTTTTGACACTCGGCATTTGGAACTAGAAAAGTTCTCCAGCATATGAAGAAGCAATATTAAATGAGTAATTCTCTTTTGCCATGCTAATCCTCTCTGTGGTCAGTATTTCTGATTTGGATGGTGATGGTGATAAAAACCCTTTCTTGTCCTTTAAGAGACCTTGCCATCCTCCTAAAATTCCTCCAATTGTGAATATTCTCCCCCCATCTTCCTACAGAAAAGGTAGGGGATTGTGAAGATATCATGTCTAAAGCCTTATGCTAAATATGGCCCTCAAATATATATTGTATTTGTGGTGTCTCTTTTTAAAATATATTTTAGCTTCCAACATTTAAAAGAAAAAATTCCAGATTAATAGCTGCTTTTTTTGTTTGTTTGTGCCAGGTTCTGCAGTGTAGTGGCACAGTCATCACAGCCTTAATGCCTTAGGCTCAGGTGATCCTTTTGCCTCAGCCTCCCAAGTAGCTGGGACTATCGGTATGCCCCACTGTGCCCGACCAATGCTTTGATTTTTTTGTAGAAACAGAGTCTCCCTATGTTGCCCAGACTGGTCTCAAACTCCTGGGTTAAAGCAAGCTTCCTGCTTTGGCCTCCCAATTTGCTGGGATTACAAGCATAAGCCACCACACCCAGCCAATAGTTTCTCTTAAAAAATTCAGAGCTCTTGTAACACCCCAGTATTCCTATGAGGCAGGAACTGGCTGAACTCAGTAAATGCTGACCGCTTTAGATGACCCATGCACTCCCCAAAGTCTTGACCAGAGCCTCCATCACCATCTATTATCTTCTATCTGGCCAGCTTCACTTATTTCTTTCCATACTGGGCCTCTGTAGGCATCTGGGATTGTGACCCCCTTGCTATGTGTGACACTACATTGGCTGACGAAATCATCAAAACCTGACAATGACTCTGAAGGCCAGTGCTTCAAACAGTTCATTCAGAAAATATTGGCTCTCTATTTTGAACTGATTGACCCTGACTTGAATCCAATTCCCAATTCCACTGGTTTCATACCCCTGTCATTTTATTGATTTAATGAACATTGTGCCTGCTAGATAAAGCTGACTTCTCTGCTTTGAAGTTTGGGGTCAGGTACATTTTCATGCTTTATGTTAAAAAAAGAAGAGATTGGCTTTCTTCCAGAGGGAACAACTCCCACTGGAGTGTCAGGAAAGCCTTTGTCACAAGCAAAAGGTAAAATAGAGTTGTTCTGTGTGTTTACTTTGCATAAACAATCACTCAGAAAGCATTTTCTTTTGTAAAAAACGTTATGAAATTATTCATCAGAGGGAAAAATGGTCTCAATTAGATAAAAGAAATGAAGCATTTAATTAATTTGTGACAAGTCCACGGGTGGCCAAAAAAATAAAATCATATCTAAAATTAGTTGAAGACAGACCACAAGATTGGACGCTTTCTCCATATTAACAAATGAATACAATTGACACCTTTTAACATTTGTCTTTTATCTGTCTAGCAACAACAAAAAATTAATTTCCTTAGTCATAGCAGGAAGACAAAAGACCAGGTTACAACTACACAAAGCTTTCAGGAAAAGGAAATTGCACTAGTTACGGAAATAAGAAATTATGGGTGTAGCTGTCACTATTAAAATACAACAAAAGCCGGAATATAATTGCCACAATAATGCAAAATTAAAATTATTCCTCACTGTTTTTTTCCTTTTTCAATTACCACTTATGTCTGGCCAAGAAAAGCAGCCTGTGAACTGCTTTATACATTTCCTACACAGAATAGATGTCATTAAATAATGTATTTGAAGTCTTCTGAAGTCTGCACAACTAACAATCAAAGTCCCCAAATCAATATAACCCTCACATATTGCACAACTAGAAACCAAAATTGCTCACATGTAAAGTATGGGACTATGATGCCCTGAAACCCTTATGAGGCATTTTTAATAGATTGTGTATTCTGCTTTGCTAATTGTGGTTCTAACTATAACACAGGCCAAATATTATTGCTAGTACTCGTAATTTATTTTCTAATCAATGACTTTTCCAGAAGAAAGGTCATATCTATAGAGTGATGACTAAAAATATTAACAAAGGAGGGATTTAGCAACAAGTAATAATTGGGGAAACATGCATTGTGGAATTTAAATAATTAGTCACTGAAAACTTTTTTTTTTTTTTTAGTTGGAGTCCACTCTGTCACCCAGGCTGGAGTGCAGTGGCACACTCATGGCCACCCCAGCGTCAACCTGCTGGGCTCCAGCAATCCTTCTGCCTCAGACTTCCAAGTAGCTAGAACTACAGGCACGTGCTACCATGCCTGACTGATCTTTTATTTATTGTAGAGACAGGTCTTGCCAGGTTGCCCAGGCTGGTCTCGAACCTGCGGGCTCAGGCAATCACCTCGCCTCGGCCTTCCAAAGTGCTGGGATTACAGGCTGAGCCACTGAGCCCAGACTGAAAACATTTTTTAATATGTGAAATTGTTAATCTTATCAAACTGGAAAGAAGGCTGGTCTAGAAAACTAGAATAAATCTTTGACCTTCAGTGAACTATATAAAATTATTGCACTACACAACCATTAAAAAAAAAAAAAAATCATGTCCTTTCCTTTGCAGCAACATGGAAGCAGGTGGAAGCTATCATTCTAAGTGAACTATCACAGAAACAAAAAAGTGAATACTGCATGTTCTCACTCATAAGTGGGCCCTAAACATAGGGTACTAGAATATAAAGACAGGAACAAAAAACGCTGAACACTGCTAAAGGAGGGAGGGAGGGAAGGCAGATAAAGGGCACATAATCACCCACTGGGTACCATGTCAACTACTAGGAGGAGAGAGGGCTTGCTAGTAGCCCAAATCCCACCTGCATACAAGTTACTTATGTGGCAAATCCTCATGTGTACCCCACAACTCTAAAATAAAAAAAAACATTAAATAAATAAAAACAACTTGCTATAATTATGGAAATTAGGTTTTAGCAGTTCCCATCCTCCACAGCACATTACAGTAAATGGAGGGAACTTTAAAAATCCCTGGTGCACAGGTTGTGTACCCTTACTAATCAAATCGTAACCATGAGCCAGGAGTGACACCCATGCATCTGTATTTTTTAGAGCCCCTCAGATGATTCCATTGTGGAACCAAGGTTGAGGATCACACTGCATTGATTGTAAATTCAGGTCCCTTTCAAGATTTAAAAACAAAGCACAAAACTATGAATACATTCCTTATTCTAAAAGAAATAGTTATCTTACTAATAAAATTTAGTTGTGTGTGTTATAAATGAAATTAGAAATTTTACTAGATTGACATCAAATTGTTAAAGCTGTATTTGCAATGATCTGGCTTAACTTCATTTGTTTATTTATTATAGAATAGTAATGTTTTCACTCTAAGAAAATAATCCTATCGTTTTCTGTGTGTGTATGCTTTCTCACATGTGTGGCTGTCTGGGAAGAGGGAATGGACTGCCTTTCCAGGAGATACAAGAGGTCTACAGATTTAAGGTTTTGAATATTCATGGTATGAGATATCAAGTCACAGTGCTAGAGCCTCAGGCCTATATCAGTAGGCACCTTTATTAAAACTTCACAGTTTTGTCACTGAAGATGATTGCTCATCCCCCAAAGCTTTGGTACAACAGTTGGAGATAACCGAATTCTCCAAAATCTGGAGAATGTATCCCCTCCAACAATGGGCGAAGTCTCTGATGGGATCCTTTATTATTATCCTTCCCAATAATTTTAATTGTTTCTTGTGGGCAATATGAGTTACTTTTTATAACTATTTCTTGTAAGCAATATGGTTTACTTTTTAGATTGTTTTATGTTTCTTTCTAAAAAATATAATTGTATCATCAGCAAATAAAGCTATTTTGTCATCATTTTTTTAAGGTACATAGTGAAAATCAAAACTATTTTATATTTCAACTTTATGTCACTAGCTTTGATTTTGAAGTCAATGGTAACTACGAGTTTAACCCATTGCAATTTTGAAATATAACACAGGACAATCTTAAGGATAAAGTATTTATTTAGCTTTCTAGCCTGAAGGCAGTTTGTTAAATTCACATTTTTGTTTTCTCAGCACCCAAAAGAACCGAGAAGAGAATAGATTGGTGTTATATAAAACAAGCAATAATTTCTAAACTTTCTATTATATCTCAAAATAACTATAAGGGAAGTAAAATTAAAATATTATAATTTATAGTATTATTTTCAGACTCATTTCATTAGCTTAAAGTATAGCTAATATGCTTGCAAATACTTGAGCATGTGAAATCCAGTCAGAAAAAGTCAAACACATTTTAACTTATTTTAAAGCATCAAACAATATTAAGGTAAATGAAAAAGGATGCAACAACATAACTTCTCATGTTGCTTTCCTGCCACTGCCAGAGGAGAAATTCTAGTGCCTTAGCAATATTAGGGGGCTTTCAACTGAAAATTCTGATGTCAATCTGGTTCTGCTATTAACTAGCCGAGAATCCTTATACACCCATCTATATACACCCAAGAATCCTTATACACCATTTGGAATTAAGAGAGTTGAATTAGATAATCCCTAAAGTCTTTTTGAATTTAATTTTATGTAAATTTAGGTAAAAACAAGCACAAGGCTGTATGCCAAATGATAGGTGAAGTTTTATTTTATTTTATAATTAGTCTACACATGCACCTACAATCTAGTGCTTCCCTATGCCAGTTACTCTTCTGGGCACTTTGGAAATATTGACTCTAATTTTATTACATTCCAATGAATGATTATTTTACAGGTGAGGAAATTGAGGCACAGAGAGCTTAAGGGACTTGTTCAGAGTCATAGCAGGAGAGATGGAATTTGAGTCCAGGTAATTTGGCTTTGGAGTCTACATGACTTTTTATTTCCTCCCCCAGCATTATGTTATGAAAAATTTAAACATGTATCAAAGTTAAAATAATTGTTCATGAGCACCTACCTACCTACCTACCTACCTACCTACCTACCTACCTACATACTTACTTAGATTACACAAGTAATATTTTGTTATGGCAGGTAACACCTGAGTAACAAATTGCTGTGTTTTTCATTTGCCATGAAATCTCCACTCTGCCTTGTCTCCCCAATACTATGTGAAGTAGGTGAACTACGTGGTCTGATGTGATAGTGCAAGAGGACTGTTCATCAGCTGTGAAAAGAAATTGCAAATGTGACTTCAGAGTGAAAAAGTAATGCCAAAAATCAATACAACCACCTCCACATGCTGGTTCATATTTTAGAGCACCTTCCAGTTAACAAAACACCCACATGCATTATTTTTTCTTATGTAACCCTGCTATTTTCTCAAAAATAACAATGGAGTATTGTCTGAGTAGATGGATATCTGGCAGATTTCACTGATCATAGTGTTGGGCATAAACCACAGAATGTACTAACATACTAACCCAAAAGTGAAGTCCATGTATTTGCATTAGTTACTGGATTTTCTCCTATTTTGCAAAGCATATTTTTAAAATGGACTTCTATAGTCATTTTGTTATTCTATTAGATTAACAGATGTCTAACTTCTACCAAAGAAGATGAGAACCTCAAACATAACAATTAATAAATTCTCTACATATACCTAAATTGGAACACTTTCTTTAGAACACTTTCTTTAGAACAGTGCTCCAGTGGTCTTTGATCCTATCATCACTCACACAGTCTTTAGGATGCAACTTGGGACGGTTAAGGAAAGCATACATTAATGTTCTGTCAGATGCATTGTCTTCTAAGACTGAAACTTCAACTATTATTATCTATGGCCAACTTTAATAAAATATATTACACGTTAAATTCCTTTATTCAACACCTCTCATTTTATTTGCTACAAATGTATGTGAACCTACTAATGTATTTTTAACTGAATGTATGGTCCATATCTAAATCCATATTTTAGTAATGTGGACACATACACAGTATAAGGTCCAAGCATGAGGCTAGCTGTTAATACTTTTCCTAAGCATATATAAGTCTCACTTTTGAGATAAAGAATAAACCCAACCATCGCTTGAATAGTGAGAGACCTAGCTCTATGTTCATGGGTTGTGGATAAGAGAGCACCAAAGGAAACTTCTGATACTCTAACACAGTAGTTCTGAATATGGTTTTAGCCTAGCAGCAGCATCACCTGGGAACCGAGAAATGCAAAGTTTTAGGACTCACCCATATCTACAGAATTCAAAACTGTGGAAATGGGGATAGTAGTCTGTGTTTTAATAAGTCTTCTGGATGATTGATTCCTGTGTAAGAGAACCACTCTTCTAGTCTGTACCCTATGAAGTTCTTCTAGCAAAAGATGGCAGTCTTGTCATGCCAAATTGATTACCTATTTTTCTCTCTAGTTTCTCTGTTTTCTTAGGCCATTGGAATTCGTTTTTGTTGTATTTTAAAAATTGATTTTACTTTTAGATCTATATTGCCCTTTCTATTTCTATTATTTTATCTATGTAATTGTCACTTACATTAAAGTGGTATTAAAGTGGTAGTACGGGTAAGAGAGATTGTGTTCTAGACCAACTCAACTTGAAGATAAAGACTTCTTTCGCATCTTTTCTTCTCTTTTTCAATAATTATAGAGATTTTCCAAATTCAAGTTTCCATCTTCCTGCTTTCTTCATATTTACGCCACCATCTTTTAAACAAATATTTAGCTTCTTTGATTTCAATTTTTTAGTCAAATATACATGTATAAACGTAGGGTTTTTTTCCCTCTTAGAATGACTTTTGCATTTTCTGTTAATTTGGTATAATGTGCTACTATTACTGGTTTACAAGTTACTGTGATTGCAGTTTTGTTTTTTTCTTTCATTCAATGTTTAAGTTAATGGGTTCTTTACAGTTTTCGTTTTTATTTACAATTTCTAGTCTTGTGGTCCTATGCTCATATAACGTGGGCTGTAGAATTTCCATATTTCTAGGTACTAGAATTTACTGAAAACTTCTTTTTTGCACAGTATTGTATACCATTTATAATTGAGAACTGTTACGATTGCATCCACATGGATAAGTTACATCTTCTTTGAGAGAGGTTTGATTTTAAGATAAAAATAGGTATGTATATTAATACCTTTCAACTAGATGCATTTCTTATAAAAACAAAATGAGCTAATGAATATGAAAGTTATAAATAGATTAAAAATACTAAGAGTATTCTCATGTAAGTTATTATATTCAATGATACACAAACATTGAAATATATGCTTATATTACCTTTAATTTATTTACTCAGTCATTCATTCAATCTTAGCTCTGAACCAGGTACTGTATTAGGCATATCTGATGTAAATATGAAGGAGAAACTCCTGCTCTCAAGGAATCTTTGGTTTAATTAAGAAATCAGTTAGGTGAAGAGTAAAGTATTATACAAGAAATATATACTGAACAATTTTAAGCAATTTATTAAATCTTAATCCATGCCTCAGTTTCTGCATCTGTAGAATAAATGCTTTATAGTGCTATACTAATTTAATGAGATACACCTGTAAAACTTGTGGAAGGTAACTTTGCCATTCCATTTGAAAAATTACAAAAATTACTAATAGGACATATTCCCGAGGGTAGTGAAAAAGGCCACTCTAGTCAAGACAGTTGGGACTTGAAGTTGAAATTTATTTTGGTACCATATTTCCTTTGGGAAGTCAGGCAGAAGGTTGATGTGAATGGAACAAACTACATAAGAAATCTTTAATGACTTCATAACATCCTGAAGTAGTCAATTTATGCTGAAAATCTTCTTTTTGTCCTTCACTGTCCTTCCAAACAGTGCATATCCACACAAAGGAGTGAAAGAATATGTACACACACATACACACTCACACACACACACGTGCCTCAGCACCTCCGTAAGATTAATCATGTTGCTCTTTCATCCTCTAGGTAAGATTAATCATACTGCCCTTTCTCAAGAACACATTTTCTTTCTGGAGGGAGCTCTCCTAAAAGGTGTCCTGGAACATTTTAAATCTGGGGAGGAGGGTAAATCTTATCATAGCTCTCACACCTTAATAGAGAACACCTACATTCAAGCTGTTTCAAATTTTGTCTAATTATCTACATGCTAGAGGGCACAAGAAGATAAAAGCAACCATAGCTTATGGAAGAAGTAGAGTTCAACCTCACCAACTTTGAGCACTTAGAATAATAATGTGGCATAATCTAAATCTACAAATTATGAATAACATATCACACTATATCACATTTGTTGATTCACGCCTATAAAAATCACTTGTTGCTATATTCATATAAATATATACTTGTTAGTTTGTTTTTTTACTTACATGGGCCTTCATTTCCAGAGAGAACATATGCTCTTTCCTGGTCTTCCACCCTGGTTTAATTTGTTGGTTTTACCTCTTTACTTATGGGGCTGTGTGATGAAGTATAAATCAAGATGCCCACCTCTCCCCTAGCAAAGGGGTGGGCACTGTCACATAATTCAAACTAAGTCAATCAGACGTTGTTCTCTGTAAGATTTTGGTTTCTGAGCAATAGTACAGAGAAAAGAAAACAACAGAGCTAAGAGTTCATTTTTTTCTGTTGGCCATGTTTTCCTGTTGAGTTTGTTGTTACCTAAAAGTTTCACTCTATCCTGGCTTCTGTTGACTGCATCTGATTCTCTAAAATCTCCATAGTTTTGGGGAAGTCCTGCTAACTGTTCAATAAATTACATTTCTGCTTAAATTATCCAGAGTTTGTTTTTGTTGCTTTTATCCTAAGAATCTTAATTAATTGAGGAATCCTTAAAACAACCATGAAAGAGGAATCACAATGCAAGAGATTAAATATCAGAGTGTTTATGGCTTACTAAAGTTACTAACCTTGTTGAGCCCCAGTTAACTTTCCTGTAAAGTGAGAGGGTGGGGCTGAGGATGCTCTAGCTTGTGTCTAGCCCTATGAAGCATTGTCAGAATGCTACAAATGCTTCCTCTTCACCTCCTATTTCCCTGTATAGCTCTGGCTCAAACCACTCACAGAGAAAAAAAGAACAAACATTGGATAAGTGAGTCTCCAGAACATTCTGAGTTGTAGCTCAAATGCCCTCTCATCCATGACATCCCAAGCTGGGAATCAAAAATCACTGCATTTTCATTAGCAATTCTCACTGCATTATCCTCACTTATGTCTTCTTTCTCCTTTCTGCCCTATCTCCTGCCCTAGACCATACGTTGCACAGAGGTACTATCTGTATCTGATTTATCTCTTAATCTGAGGACCTAGATCAGTCTCTAATTAAAGTGTACTGGATGTATTTTTCAGAGTGGGTTTTTCTTACCTGTATATCTACTTCATGGATGCTAAGTGGATGCATGTAGCTACAAGAAAGGCTCCTAGTAGAGCACTAAAAATTTGTAGGCATATTCTAATGATAATGTGAGAATAATTATCAAACACGACTCATAATCCTGTAGTTCTATTTAACAGAGAAGGATGGAGGTATGGAACATTAAAAGATTTTATCAAAGATACCATTAAATCAGTGGTGAAGACATTGCTATAAAATACTCTTGTTTTGCATTCGATTTCACCTGATCACAAATCCCAGCTATTTTGGACATGGTAGCTGGGCCAAAAAAAGACACGTACAAACAAAATCAAAACAAAAACCAGTCCAAGCATGTTCATTCAGGTGGATGGGTGAAAAATCACTCTTATTGCATCCCATTATTAAATTCCCTGACTGAAATTGTTTGCTAAATGAAACTTCTTTCATTTTCATCAAAATTTATGACCAATTTGAGGGAAGATTTAATTGAATATCTCACACTGCAGGGAAAACTAATAACTAAACTGAAGTGAACACTTGGAACTGATCCATATAGATGATAAAATTCTTTCTTCTTTTTTTGGGGGTGGGGCGAGGGAATTTATTTTAACTCCATCTCAGTGAATCAGACAACAGGCTAATTTCAAATCAACTTACAAATGAATATAAGACAAAAATATAGCAAGAGTCCTTACTTCCAAGAATGTAAAAAGGAAACAGAATAAATGCAGAAAGAGGTCAAAAAGTCTCTATTCTAAGACTTTTTTTTACATTGTTGGAAATGATGAAAACGTCTGGATTCACATTTGCTTGCAATCCAAAGTACACATTCTTTGGTCACTCTCTATTACAGGAGTAATATTTTTACTCAAAAGGATCTTGACTTCTTGCTTCATCTCTGCCACAAACTATGTAACCCAAAGTAAGGGACTTCACTCTTCTGGATTACAGTTTTATTATCTCTGGAATGAGAGAGTTCAGCATGATGATTTTAGAGTGTTATTACATCTCTAATTTTCCCTCTGAAAATAATAGTCTCATATGGACTTTGTAACAGTGATGGATTTCACAAATGTGGTATATTTCTGGTTCCTTTATGGTTCAAGAGTTGCATTGGCTTAAGGCACCACATCTACTGCTTGTTTTGTAATCTCTCTGTTGTTCAGAAGTGCGTTTCATGAAAGTGGAATTACTAGGGTAGGCAGAAGGACAGGTTCCTGCTCAGAGATACTCAGAGTCACAGACAGCTTGCCATTCCATCTGTCTGGTTCAGCATTATGAGAGGAAGCATCATCTGCTTCATCAACTCACCCAGTGGCAGAATTCTGCATGGTTGCTCTGAATTTGTGCAGAGATTTAGCTGTATAACACCAACCACGACTAAAATGCCAAAAATCAACATATTACTGTTGAAGAAGAATCTGGTCTATGAGGCCAAGTCACATAATCATTAGCATCTTTAGGCAACAAATGTGATTCAGATTCCAACTCCTGCTCAGGAGGCTACACTGGTGAAATTACTGAATTTACATATTGCAGAATTTCACTCCAAACTGGCCCAAACTCAGTAAATAAGAGTGTCTGAGATTTACCTGAAGCATACTATACTAGCCATTTGGACACCAACCCCTCCCTGCCAACATTTTGGAGTGAGTAGGGGACCAATTCTAAGGGCAATTGAGTTATTCTCCAAATGTCAGTTCCAAATAAATACCGAAATCAACCAAAAAGGCTTAGGTGTAAATCCATTCTCAATTTACACCTGACTTTTATGAGTTCAAGTGAGTTGCACTTGAAAATGTCAGGTAGAATTCTTTTATGAAGTTGCACATGACTTTTGGGGGCACAGATGCAGACTCTAATGGTATTTGACAATCCAGGTACAACATTCAGGAAGGAGCTGAGTGAAGAACAGTTAAGGGCCTAGAGGGCAGAGTGCCAGGTGTGAAACCATTGTAAAAAACAAACAAACAAACAAACAAGCAAACAAACAAACAAAACAGCCATGTCTTCCTGCAAATTAACAATGATGGAAATTCTCACTCCAAAGTCCTCCCAACAAGTCTTAGTCCTTGGCAATCTGGAATTATAACCCAGGGGGTGTATTTTAGGGCTAAGTGATTAGATTTGGTGCTGAGATTTTAAAGGTCATCATCAAATTCTCCCAAGCATTAAGCTAGTCTCAAAATTTAAGAACCTGGAACAGGTGTGCTAACAATTCTAGCTTCTTAAAACTGAATCTGCTATCTATAAATGGCTATCTTTACATATTTTTGCTTCTTATATCTTAAAAGAATGCTCAAAGGGTATGATCAAGTAGATATGGGACATGAGTTAAGTTACTTCAACTTTTAGTATTATTTGAAACATACGTTCTAGCTGTACTGACTTAGATATGTATGTAGACATCTGACTGGTAAAGAACACTACAGTCAAAATTTGATTAAAGAAATTATCACCACTGAGAGCAGCTTCCTATCTGTAGACTGAGTAGAAGGCTAGGTGCTCTCTCTGTAGTCACTTCAAGTTCTAGACTCTTGGAATACTGCTTAGTTCATGTGAAACCAATTAATCTCTAAAACAAAAATCCTCAACATAAAGTACCTTGCAAAGTTCCAGAATTAGGTACAGCACAGAATTAAGAAGAGCCTTAAATACAGAAAGGGGGAGGAGAAGGGGAGATAAAATTAAATAATTAAATGCCTTCCACGTACTGGCCCTACATATTAGCTTATTCAACTCTCCCAAAGCCGGAAACCATAGTTCTATTTTTCAGATGCAGAATAATAAAGTATGGATTTTATAACAACATGAAGTAGTACATCCTCTTGACAGTCTTTCCTGACTACCTTTGTCCCTAATGATTTCCATAATATCTGGGCATCTATAGCACTTATTGTTTGGATTAACTATGGATTTTTCATTTAGAAATGTGATGATTAATTTCATGTGCTAACTTGGCTAGGCTATGGTACCCATTTGATCAAACATAAGTCCAGATAAATGTTGTTGTGAGATATTTTTTAGACACAATGAGTATTTAAGTTAGTAGAGTAAAGCAGGTTGCATTGAATCTTGTGAGTGGGCCATATCCAATTAGTTGATGGTCTTAAGAAAACAAAACAAAACAAAACAAAAAAACTGAGATTCCCCCAGGAAGGAAAGAATACTCCCTTCAGATTGTCTTTGGACTCAAGACTGCAATATCAAATCTTCCTTGAGTCTCTAGTCTGCCAGCCTGTCCTGTAGAATTCAGATTTGGTAGTCCCTATAATTGCATAAGTCAATTCCTTAATACATGTATCTTTCTCTTTCTCTCTCTCTATGCATCCTATTGGTTCAGTTTCTCTGGAGAAACATGATTAATTCAAGAAGTTGCAGAGAACTCAATTCAAACAAGATCAAGAAAAAAAAATCTATTGCCTGACATAACTGCAAAGTGCAAGATTGATTGTCTTTTACTGCCTATATGTTTACATAAGCTGCCCATTGTGAGCACAAAGATGGTCACTAGCAACTCAAAGCTCACATTTTGTTACCTCAAGTATTGTAAGGAGTAGGCATACTTCCTTTCCAAATAGAACAAAGCATGTGTTCAAGGATGGATGTTGAACAGTTGACCCCGAATCTCTTTAAGTTTTGGGGACAGAGAGGTGTATGCAGACGAAACTCAATGAACTGAAAATAGAACAGGTGCAGTTCTACAAAGAAAAATTAAAAGCTATTGAAAAATCAGAGGAAAAGGAATACAACAGGCCTTCCCTAAACAGTCCAGAGCACTTAGCTAGTACTCAATATTATAGGCTATCTTTCCATGAGCATATGCATTATCTTCTTAATTACACTATAAAGTTTCTAAAAAGGCAATTTCTTAATACCTTGTTATATTTCCTGTGGTAACCAATACTGTGAATTCTGAATTTACCACCCCTCTTCTTAGCACAAGTCTAAATGCATGAACTCAAACAACATTGCGTAGATTATGCCAAGTGAGATTTGGGGAGTGATATATACAATTGAGTGATTTGTAGAATTCTTTTTAAATTCACAAACCTCCCTTCTTAAATATTCACATACTTTATTCAATATTTCCTATTCCATCCATGGTGATTATTTATCTAAATGTCTATCTTAAATTGGGAAGCACTAGATAAAGTTTGGCTTCTAGAATACAAATAATTCATGAGACCAACTCTTCTGAAATGGATATAAATGTGTTCCTTTAATATAAATAGTATAATAAGAATATTATATGCTACTTTATCCAGGAAAAGGAAGTGATGAAGCATCCTCAAGTGGCAAACCTCCATACTAAGTCACTTGAAGAAACTTGATGTTGATTTATAACTCTATACTGTCTTGCTCCTTTTGTGCTTCTATAGAAAACATGTGAGGTTGGGTAATTTATAAAGAAAAGAAATTTATTTTTCACAGTTTTGGGGGCTGAGAAATCCAAGATCAAGAGGTACACAGGTTTGGTGTCTGGTGAGGGCTTGCTCTCTGCTTCCAAGATGGTGCTTTATTGCTGCATCCTACAGAGGGAAGGGACACTGTGTCCTCACATGGCAAAAGAGTGGAAGGCAAAATGGGGTAAACTTTCTTTGAAGCTTCTTTTATAAGTGCATTAATTAATTCATGAATGTGGGGCTCTCATGACTAAAACACTTTCCAGGAGAACCCATCTCTTAATACCATCGCAATGGGGATTAAGTTTCATCATGAATTTTGGAAGGGACACACATAACAATTCCTTTTATAACATGTGTTATTTCCAGGAATTATTTTAATACTTTAGGTCACTATAATCATTGAGGCTGATTCTTTATGACCTCTTGAAAAACAAATACATGGGCTTAAGTCCTCAGCCACAGAGACAGAACTCTAATTTCCAACAAGAGAAGTATGCCAGAATCTGAGAACTAGAAAATCAGAATACATTTACATACACACACACAGATGGACACACATATGCTATTCTCAAGGTCATCTTCCTATTTCATAAATAACTAGTCTCTCTACCCCTAACCCTACCCTCACCACCCTACACTAACTCCTGTTGCCTTTCTTCCTATCTTTCTTCTGCTGGATAACATTTACTCAACATTTCAGAAACAACTCTGGTGACATTTCTCTAAAAATCCAAAACTTAAATTGGACTAAATTATCCTTCTGGGTGCTACCATGGTACCTGTTGCTTATCCCTGATGTGGTTTGCAATAACATATTAAAATAATCTGAAAAAGTGATTGTCTTCTCCCTGCCATGCATATACTTTAGGACAACAAAGATATTGTCCTGCTCATCTTCTCTGTAACATCTCTGCCCTTCATTCTTCAATACCCCCGATGACGCCTATCACAAACCTTGTTACAGACTAAACTGAGGAGGACATGTAACTGACATTAAATATTGAAAGTGACATCAAATATTTAAAGAAAAGCAAACAGCAATATGGAAACCAATTCCTTTGAAAAAATTATTTTGAGTTCTATATACTTGGTTGGAAAAAGATAAGACTTAGGGGGTAGGGTACATGTTATGAATCTTCAATACCGAAAATGTGCTATTTAAAAGAGGGGATGACTTGATTCTGGAGGCTCCAGTGGCAGAAACACAGCTGGCTGGAAGATATTAGAGAGAGGCAGTGTAAGGTTTAGTATGAAGAACTTTACAATAAATGGAGCTATCTGCAAGCAGACGTTTTCAATTCACTAACTAGAAGTTTCTCATTCCCAGTTTAAAATGTTCAAACCGAGACTGCCTGATTCTTTCTCTGGAGTCTGTAATAAGCTATTCCTGTACCGAAAACAGTGCTACATGAGGACAGAAGTTGTTGTTCCCCAGTGTTTGGCACATAGTAGGGAGTCAATAGATGCACTGAATACATGAATGACATTGATATTCTCTCCAAAACTGAACATTTAACATATCAAAGCCTCCCCTATTTCCTTTCTGTACGAATTAAAGGATTCCCTGTTTAAATTTAAAAACACATGGTACACTTCTAAGCCATTATGGGTAGTGAAAGAAAGGTTGAAATATACTGATACAGAAGGGAGGTAGGAGGGTGGGAGGCACGTGACAGCACAAGAGGCACTTAGGTCATTACTAGGTGGACTGAGGACCAGTTAGAAGCCCAAACTTCACCAGCATACAGCCTATTTATGTAGTTATTCTTTACTTGTACACCACATTCCTATAATAAAGTAACATTTAAAAAAGAAATATACTGATACAAAAACAAACATTGTTATGAGGTCCATTGCTCAAATACCACCTTCTCTAAATTCACACTAAATATAAGCAGAACAACTTTAACATCACAGCTCTGATATTAGAATAGCATGGCAGGTTTATTTAATACTTATTTAAGTTTCGACTGCCCTTTATGCTTTCTGGGAATGCAACAATATGCAGAACACAGACTCTACCTTAGAGAAACTCTAGATCTAGAAGTGCACACTGACATAAGAGACAAGTCATTATATTATTCAATACTTAACCAATTTTCTACTTTGTGCTAAGCACTGTGCTAGACATTGTCAGCTACAGCAGGACAAAACAGCCGTGTTTGACTTTAAAGTGAGAATGGTGGGAGTAAAGAGCTATATGGGAGGTTTTAGATACGTTAACTTTTGATGGGAAGGAGAGAATACTTGGCAGACGGCTGGGATTTTGAAAGGTTAACATTAAGGAAACAGCTTAGGAAAAGGCTTGGGCAAGGACACTAGCGGGATGGTATGAGACCTGGAGAGTTACATGCAGTTTGAGTGTAAGAGGTAAGTAATAGGGCAAGTACCGGAAAGACAAATCAGAACTATATTGGGAAGCTTTTGATGAAAGGCACCAAGAAACACTAGGATAAGAAGAAGGTATCTAACAGCAGAAGCAATAGGGAGCCACTGAGGAAGGTTTGAGACATGTCCTGATAAGGTGGGGTCCAGCAACTCGGAGCTTGGGGAGTAGTGGAAGCCTTGGGGTGAAGAGAGATTCTGAGCTTCTCAATGAATTCCTGTGATTTGTTTCCTACTGTTCCTAGGAGCATGATGCAAGTTTATCTGGGTGCCTTGATTCACAAAACCTCCCTAACACTAGAACAACAGACATTGTTTCAAAACACATTTCTCATTTCTTGGAGTAATTTCTTTTGCCATTCTTTTCTTCTGGCTAATGTTTACTCATTTTTTTTCCCTCAGACTTAAGCTGACTTCTCTTCTAAAACTCTTTCCTGTGAGCCCATATGGAAGAGCAGACACTCCAGAGGCTCCCAGAGAATCCTACCACATATTATTATTTAAAACATATTGGAAATTGAAATTTTCTATTTTGATGGTTTTCAGCATCATCTATGTGCTTTTAGAAGGTAGGGATTGCATCTTACTCATCTTTTGTATATCTACCTACATCTAAAGAGTGTTAGAGAAAACCTTATAAAACCAATCTGTTTTGATATTTGACTTAAAACAACTCAGAAAGGGCAAGAAACTTTCTGGGATAACTCTATTCTGTATCTTGATATATCTTGGGGTTAGTTCATATAGGTGTCTGCACTGGTCAAATCTCAAGCAAAGGCCACTTAATATTTGTGTGTTTCACTGAATATAAATTTTAGTTTAAAGGAACAAAATGCTGTAAACAAATACCAAACACTAATGATGAAGTATTTAGGAAGAAGTATGTAGGTGTCTTCAGTTTACTTTATTCAAAAATAAAAGGTGAACTCTGATGGATGAATGGAGAATGGATAGATGAAGATAATAAAAATGTTAAAGGTAGAATCTAGCTGGTGAGTATACAGGCGTTCACCTTAACATTCTTTCAAATTTAATGTATGTTCGAGATTTTCATTACAAAAATGATGGGGAAAATGTCAATAAGAAAATTAAAACCAGGATCAGATATTCACACAAGTTCCATATTAGTCTTTTGATACTATAATATTTTAAAATAATTACTCTAACCTTATTGTACATAAATGAAACAAAGTAAAAATGAGATGTCTTTTGTTCCTTTCAGCTAAAAATTGTATACAATGAAACATAGAATTTAATTTTAAATATTTTAATTCAGAATTTTTCTATCAATTGACAGAGTCATCACAAGATTAAATGAAATGGTGTTTGCACATGCAAACATCATGTTAGTGTGTATATATAACAAAAGATGTTTATGAAATAGGAAAGAGAACTGCTTATGATATACATTGTAGGATATTTTAGTTGAAGAAATAAACAGAAACCAGCCTCAGAGGGACAAATTTAATCCTAATTTTTAAAATCATACTAAAAAAAGAAGCAAAAGAAAAAATAGAAAAGACCCAAGTGTTCCAAAACAACTGATGAAACCAATGCTCTCTCCCTCCAGCCCCAATCCTCAAGGCTTAAATATTCACTGAAGCACAGCAAGGAGAAAGTAGGCTGGCAGGAAAGGGAAAATTATTGGAACTGTCTGCAGGGAGGGCATAGATAGCTGAAGTAAAGCACTGGGCACTGTAGGTTTTCGTTGTTTTTCTGAAAGGAAAACATCCAGCTCCCTTAGAAGCAAAACTGCTTCTTGCCAACTTTTCCTCCTGCTATTTACAGAAATATGTAGACAAGGGATTGCATCTTCAAATATTTGTGAATAAGCAGATAGAATTGCCAGTTGCCTAGCAAGAAATTTAATGCTTCTCCTGGGTCCAAGTGTGCCACTTAACTTTAATTTAAGAAACTGAGATTTAATTTATGCAACACACTAAATGAAAATCAACTGGATTGCAAACTGCTGCCTAACAATAACAAGGGTGGTGCAGGGTGTTGACACTCTTCACACCTGGATACTCCACAAAGCAGTAAGAACAAATGTCATCATCCCTAGCAAGTAGGTATCCACTTGTCTAATTTGTTGACACATAATGGTGTGCTAACTAACAAAGGTAATAAATATGTTTGCAATGGAAACAGCATGGGTTTTTAGCTCAGTTCAATTAGAAACAACAGGGAAAAAAAGCTCTAATAATTGTTTACTCTAACTTACACATTTTTGCAGCACCAAGAAAGTACATCTAACCCTCCTTTGTTAGTGAGAAAATTTATTAGTCAAAATACATATGTTTCAATTTATGCATATATTCTACGGTTTTTGACAGCTATGCTAATTACTGCATTCCCTTGAGGCAATGGCTTCAGGTAAATAGCATGATGAAATATTATTGTGCAAGATCTAGATCTTGCAATTAATAGCTTCTATTGCTTTCCTTATTCTCAGTAACCTAGTGGAGAGAAGTCCCACCTTAATGGTGCTCAGCTTGAAACTGAGATCATGTCATTCTCAAGCCTTATTGACATAACAGACCTCGTGCTGTCATTCCACATTGGAATAAAACTGAATGTTGTTCTTTTTCTTCTTCTTCCCTTCCACTTTTCTCTCTCTTCCTCCTCTTTCTTCTTTATAGCCACCACCACAATCGTCATAAATAAAATTATGTTTTTGCCTCTGTTATCACAGCATTGTAAAAGGTCCTAGGTACATTTTTAACAAACTTTGAGGGCATATTATGGATCATGTGATTTGCAATATGACCGGTGAGGAATATAAGGAATAAATTTTGAGAAGTTCTTGAGGAATGCTTCAAAGAAATCAACACACATTATCTTGAAGAGCTGAAGCAGATATACCAGGGTAACTGCCAATGGAGAGAGACAAGTTATATATACTAAGACACAGAACATATACAAACTAAACACTGATTTCGGCCAGGCGCAGGGTGACTCATGCCTGTAATCCCAGCACTTTGGGAGGCCAAGAGAGGAGGATTGCTTGAGTCCAGGAGTTTGAGACCATCCTGGGCAACATAGCAAGACCTCATCACTATAAAAAGTATTTAAAAATTAGCTGGGTTTAATGGCACACATCTGTAGTCTCAGATAGTTCCAGGTACTCGAGAGGCTGATGCTGGAGGATTGCCTGAGCCCAGGAGTTAAAGGCTGTGGTGAGCTGTGATCGTGCTACTGCACTCCAGCCTGGGCAACAGAGTGAGACCCTGATTCTAAAAAATAAAATAAAATAAAAATTAAACACTGACTTCAAATGGAAAACCTACTAAAAGATCACAAGGGCAAAGGTGATTATTTGTAATGGAGCTTTTTCTCACATGGACAATCCTGTACGTATTTTCTAGGGCAGGGGTTGACAAACTTTTCCCATAAAGGTCTAGATAGTAAATATTTAAGTATTATGGAACAAGAGTTTTTGCTACAATGATTCCACTGTGCAGCTATAGCACAAACATGGTCATAGGCAATACACAAAAAAATTAGTGCTGCTGTGTTCCAATAAAACTTTACTGATGGATACAAATTCGAATTTCATATAATTTTCATATGTTATAAAATATTAATATATCCTTCTTTTTTGTTGCTTTTTACTACTAAACACATTCTTAATCCATGGGTTATACAAAAATAGGTAACTGGCAGGATTTTCCTCACAGGATATAGAATGCTGAATCCTGCTCTAGGATTCATAGCAGCCAAGATTTGTCATTTAATAATGAGTAATGATTCTTCCCTGCAAATGAAGAGTATATTGTTAAGAATGGTAAGAGCAGCAACAACAACCTCTCTCGTGGATTGAATACTGATTATTTGCCTAAATTGTGGTGTTGACATCATTACTCCATTTGTGGATAATCAAATAATGGTTGGAGAGTTAAATAATCTACCCAAGATCACATAGGGCCTGGGCTCGTGTCTAAACTATTTCAAAGATCATCCTCATTCCACAATGCTAAATGGCTTCTCCTAGACATGATTAATTTGAACATACTTGAGGCTTTTTCTCTGGCCTACTATGCCTCTTAACATATTCATGGAAAAGGATGCATGTAACTAAAAGTAGAGCAACTTTATTTCTTATTACCTGTCCCAGAGAATGTAATTTAACTGAAATGGTAGTTATAGCAAGATAACCAGCAGCTGTAGGCCACACAATACCTGCTCATAGAATAGAAACTTTGTTTTGGAAAATGATTGCCCAAGTAGCTCGCCAAAGAAATTGGAAATTGTAAAGACAAGAGGAAATTTATTAGCTCATCCAAACTTCATAGGCTGGTATGACTTTTCTAAGTTTAAGTGTTCTGTTTTTCCCTAAGCAACAAAAATAGTAGAGAGAAGACATATAATCTTAGTTTTTGGGCATCATGGAAACACAGACACATAGACACACACACACCTCAAGGGCATGACTGACTTTTCATAAATAATACACATGAAATTGTGAACCAATAAGAACTTTTATGCATGTGCTAGAGGTAGAGAAGGAGGCATGGATTGCTAAGTGTCCCTGTAGACCCTGTATTTGTAATGTGGTATATAGGAGAGAGAAGGTAGAGAGAATTGGGGCCAGAGCATTACATTAAAAATGCAGATTTCTAACATCAGTCTCTCTATTGCTAATCCCAGAGTGGATTTCAGAGTTCATTCCATTTGATCTTCTGAACCACTACTGTCTTGTAGATTCATTCCTCACTAGTATCCCTTTCCTCCCTCTCTCTGCTTCCTTCCCCCACCACCCACCCAGATCTTTCCTGTAAAAATAGTAAGGAATCAGTAGAAAAGCAAGTGGTCTTCAGCAAGATGCTGACAAAATGGGATGGGGCAAGAGTCACCAAAAAGCAATGGCAAGTTTCCTTCTCACTGGAAAGGAGATGCAGTTCGGTGGGGGAGAGACCTCTGTGCTGAGCCAAAAAATGCTCCCTCTACCACAGGGTTGCTCCATGATGTGCCCGGGGAGGTGTAATCCAAGCTATCGATGCTATTTAACTTCAGTAAAGATATTTTTCTAGTGGCGGAGAGCAAGAGATGCCATATTTCAAGGAACCACTTGGGATTTGACAATGAGACTGCCAGCATTAATTTTAATAGAATGGAATTTAGATGTCCTTCCCTATTTTCTGTGTACAACTTTAGGGGCTGGGTTGGCACCAGTAAGAATGGAAATGCAATTTCCTTACCAATCTGCTAAGAATTGGATGGAGCTTGGGGGTCAGAACTAAAGTTGTCTTAAAGGAAATAATGAAATAGGGTTTTACACACAGCTATTACGTCTGCAAGCTTTAGAACTCTGTTGTCTTAAACTTCCAGGCTCAGTTGTGGATAATTTACTATATAGTCCTCAAGTGTGACACTGGACCTCAGTTAGATCTCCTCATCTTGGCCCTGGCTCCTTGGCTTAAAGATTCCTGGATTGTCAATTTTTGCAGCTTCTGAATAGGGGCTGAGCCACAGAAGTGCTTAGCTCACTGGCCTGGGCTCAGAAAATGGCTTCAGGAATTCCCAGTATAGTTATAAAGACCTACATAGGGAGCTAAGTTTAATAAACAATTCACTAGGTAAATACGTGTTTTCTGAATAATTTTTAGCTGGTAACTGGATAGAACTATTCATGTCTGCAGCCTTTAAAAGGGTTAACACTGCTGGATGGTTCCTCATCATTAAGCTGCCTGCACTCATCTACTGTTTTAATAAATGCATGCTCAAGTTAAGAACCTTGTTCAATAACGGGAATCACATATCGCTCCAGAGCAAATATTCTTGTCTTCCCACCGATAACAAGGAGTTGTGTGCTTATGATGTATTTCTTTTTTGTGTGTATACAAACATTTGCAATTGTTTAATTCCATGTATTTGGGGCGATAAAATACAGCTTGGGTAATCAGTAATTGGCTGGTGCTGAGCATGGTACAACTCATACCTTTCACGTCAAACAATTCCTTTGATTCCTGGGTGGAGGGTGGTGCCTGTGAACCTTTCAAATTGGTTGGATAGCAGACTGTGTTGGCTAAAAAAACTCTAATGTGGTCCAAAGAGAAATACTGAAAAAATAGCTATTTCTCTCAATAGGTAGAAATAAGTAGATTATTTTTTTTAAAGGTACTGTTTAAAGCACAACTGCAGTAAATAAATTTACAATTCCTTCCAAATCTATATACTATAGTTTCATTTTTAATAGGCTATCACAATAGTTACAGGTTTTACTTTTTCTTTTTTGTTTTTTTTCTATTTCTATCCACACACAAGTACCAAACTTTTCTGTTCAGTTAAGAGCAAATATATCAGTACCGATGTTAATAGTTAGAGTCCAAGGTTTGGGAAAAGCCAGGTAACATGAATTTTATCCTCATGGTAATGTTAACTTACCCCTAACTCTGGGCAAGTCACTGTCCCTGTCCCTTTGGGTTTTACATTCTCCATCTGTAAAATGAGTGACTGACTAAGTAAAAGATTTCTTCCTACTTTAATATTTGATGGCTTGCATCTCTCTAATCACTTGATGAAAACAACCCTATCAAAAAGCCACACATGTAACTCCCATTCACTTGCAAAAAATTACCCATTTTACAAAGAGAATTAAATCAAAGGCATAGATATATGTTTACTATTATCTATCAGATACTGCAAATTCAAATGTATAAAGGACAGGCTGGCATGTAAATGGGTGAAATAGATGAGCACGTGGCAGGAACTCTGAGGAACCAAAGAGCACGTACCCTTTCTATACAAGGCAACTTCTCATCTCCAGGCTATTAATACTGTGCAGGAATGTGAGTCCACTATTTCCATATCATCAATAGAAGTCAGAAATTCCAATTGTTCTCTTAGATATCCTGATATGAACTGAAATGAAGGCAAATACTGGTAGGTTAAAGAACAATCCTGGTTCCCAATTTAAAGTCTGACCTTTTCCCAGACAAGGTTATGCCCACCTGTGGTTTCCTTAATATCTCTGGGCTAAGGTCTCCCAAATCTAAATCTCTAGCTTGGCTCTCACTTCTAAACCTCAGGTCATATTTTTAATGACCTCATACAAAACTCTGCTTGGACAGCACTGCTTTTTTAGGATAATGATTTTGTATATTGTTGGTTTTCTCCCACAGCATTCAGTAATTCAATTGTGGGCATGGAAAAAGTGGGCAGATGCTATAAATTGACTTATAGAAATAATAGGGAATCCCACAGCAGAGGGTGTTATAGTCAGACATTGGATGCAATCAGAGTACAGGACTTAGACTTTGAAGCACCACAGCTTTTCTGAAATATTAAAGCAGAAACTACGAGCAAAGGGCATAACACACATAAAAAAACACATGCAAATGGTAACTATGTAGAAGTAATGGTTATGCTAATTAGCTTGATTGTGGTGATCATTTCATCATGTATATACATATCAAACAACCATTGTAGACATTAAATTTATACAATTTTTATATGTCAATCACATCTCAATAAGATTGTTTTAAAAAATGAAAAAAGCATGAAAAAGTTATAGAGATTTGGGACTGAGGAATGAATGGCAAAGCCAGAATTCATAACCTGGAGGAGACGAGTGTATGGGGGATGAGGGGAGTGAAGGGGGTGACATGGTCACTACCTTTAAATATTGGCATAACCTCTTATATTATTAGAAGTATTGGCTTTTTTTAAAAAAAAGCAAAAGGTAAAAGGAGGTAGATTTGGATTGATGTAAGGGTTAAATGCTTCTAGAATAATGGTGTCTCATTATCAGGCTGTGTGCATCATGCATATTGCTAGATTCCCCTAAGCACTCATCTGCTTTTTAAATAAATGTGCTTTCAAGTTAAGGGCCTTGTTCAATAATAAGAATCACATACCACTCCAGAGCAAACATCCTTGTCCTCTTACCAACAAGAAGGGAGAAGTTTTCTGTATAGCATGCACTTCTTTTTGTGTATACTCACATTTGCAATTAGTTTAATTCCATGCATTTTGAGATTAAAATATAGCTTGAGTGGTTGGCAGTTGTTAGTGCATTTTCTCCAAATAACAAATACGTTCATCTGTGTTTAGGTTTTTTTCTTGCCCTGAAAATCACAGAGTGTAATACTGCTAACTGAGATAGGAAATTGGAATAGATACATAATTGTGAAGAGTTCACTAATGTAAACCTAAGCCATAGCCACCTTTACATGTGATTTCAATAATAAAGCATTCAAACAGAGGGGAAACAAGGCTTTAACCTAGCAAGAAAACAAAACAAAATATAACAGAACAAATAGGCTTCATGCATTAACCAAAATCAAAACCAAAAACAAGCAAGCAAATAAAAACAAAAATCTAAAAGCAGTTATGCTTTCCCATTTATATTAATACCATACCTACGAAGCTTAGTTGAGTTTTTAACTTACAAATTGTTTGCATAATTGTCAAAACAGCCACACTTTATAGAAGGCCCCGTCAGTTTTTTTAAGTCTTTTCTCAGTACAAGACCAAATTGTATGGGACAGTACTACCTCCTAAATTGAAATAAATCTAGATGCAAGAATGTGAGAAAAGAATTATACTGTTTACTTGAGGCATCTGAATCTACTTTCTATTCCTTTCAATTTTTGAAAAAAATGTTAATTGTTATCTTCAAATGCATACATATATTCACTCTTTACTTCTTAAATCTTGATGCTAAAGTTACTTCACTTCAAACCTCTTCTTCAGTTCTGCAATAAAAGTTGCTTTGCCTTTTTATCCCAATTACTTGGCATGGACATTTTTAGGTTAAAGACCAGATGGTAGATAATGTATATACAAGGAAAAAACACAGATAAGCATCATTGATGCTTATGTTTATATCAATGACCAAAGCCAACTGCCATTTAAAGAAAAAGGTAATCACTAAATAAATTTGGTCTTTATTTCACAAGAATGTATAGCTAATATTTCTGTTCCACAAGTTCAGAAAAGAACAAAATGTCCTAACAATTCTTGAACAGGGAACTGGCCTAGTTAATTATACTCCTAAGTATATTCTCTTCTTTGTCTTTTCAAATTCTTCTTGCCTGAACATTGTTGATTCTTCTTTTATCATTTTAATCTGTACAATGACACATTCATACAGATAACAACAAAGTCAAATGGGTAGTGAATTTTTGTCTAATTGTTTTACTTACAATCACTGAAAAAGAAAAAAATACTAAAATTTATATGAATAATTTAAAAAATAATTTAGGAGAAAGAGTATTTATAAATGAAGATAAAAGATTGTATTACTAAAACAAAACGAACTGATTACTATTGTTTGGGTAAATCTAGTTGTAATTTTTTCTAACTCGTTCATGGTCCATGCTTACTCCCATGGTTTATATATACTGAGATGTCTGTAACTCACTATTAGACCTTCAAACTCATGGGCCCAGCATCAGACTCTATTGTAGGTCATACTTAGAAACAGGAAAAACTGATCCTTATGGTCCACCTCTAACACAAACATATTTTAAATGCATTTATATCACTTTATACAATTTCTTTCTTTTTCTGTTTCTAGCAGATAGGTTACAGAAATCATTGTTTCCATACTCCTCTAGCTGTCCTGAGTTCTCAGTTAGTTCTGCAGTGAGTTCTGCAGTGCTTCAGTTAGGCTGGCCTATTCCATTCCCTGCCTTCTCTCTCCTTTGTCCTCAATGGGATTCATTTATCTTCCTCTCCCCTTGAAGCCTTGCTAAATGATTGACTCTCAAATACCTAATTCATACAGAGTGCTAATGGATGTTAATGGCTTCCCCTTGTATTTAAATTTTAAATGCAGACTCCTATATGTACACTGGAAACCAAAGGAATAAATATTTAATAGTGTGAATTGTAGGAAAAGTGGTGAAAGAGCCAGTGTTCCCCTCCACTAGTCCTCATCAGATTAAATCCCTTCTTAAAGGTGGATCTTATAAATGATATGTAAATATGAGTTATGTCAAAGTCTATGTCCAAAGACTATTTTTCTCATGTTTGTGTGTTTAAGAATCACCGTGGGAATTTCTTAAAAAGGCAGGCTTAGGGATGCATCTCCAGAGACCCTGTTTTAGTAGGTTTAAGACAGAGCCCAGCAACTTATGTTTTAAACAATTAGCACAGTGATTCTAAGGCAAAAAGTCCTGAAAGGACACTTTAAGAAACACCTGCCACCTGAAAGCCTATTAGAACATTCCTAGTCAAGGGTCAGAATGCAAGACCTGGATTAACTACTTACTTGTATCTCTCTGCTCAAATGTCAAAATGGTTAATAAGAATCGTTACTTCCCTGGGTTCCTGTAAGGAATAAGCAAATTAATACTAAACCATTGTTAATCATTACTTCCCTGGTTTCTTGTAAGGAATAAGCAAATTAATACTAAACCATTGTTAATCATCACCAACATCAAAAAAAGGGAGAATAATGGAAAAACACTTAAAGTGTTTTCACATGTGTCAGACATTGGTCTAATGCATGTGTTAACTCATTTGTTCTTCAACATGTGGACATGTGTTCATATAGATCAATTGAACTATGTTCAAGAATAAGCATGCAATTATATTTCTATCATTAAAAATTAATATCAGGAAGATTACATCGTCATCAAAACTCTCAATACAACTGCTGACTGAGACTGCCCATCTGTGTGTGTGTGTGTGTGTGTGTGTGTGTGTGTGTATGTGCGTACATGTGAGAGACATGCATTTGTACATGGTCTATCAGTCTTGTCTTGACTGCTTTTTCAAGTCAGCAACCTTATCTTTACTTTTACTCCACTCAATCTCTTCTTGTCATTTCCTTTTTCTGTTTGAAAATAACTATACCCAAGTCTGCAAAGCATCATCTTTCTATTCCATTTCTTGTTGTAAAGAGTTTGTGACACTCAGGGAGATGGACAAGCTATAAAAATAATGGTGGTGGATTGTTTTGACTTATAGAGAATCTAAGGAGAGAAAATGTCTCCACACAAGAAAGTGACAAGACAGACCTCAATCATTCTGAATGATGGGGTCAGTGATTGGTACGGTCTGTCCCGGTCTCTCCTTTGGTTTCACAGAGTGCAAACTGCACATTTGAATGCTGGCAGCAGAAGGAAATTCACTGTGTGAAGGATAAGAGCAAAATTTGTTGCTAAAGGCCTATCTTTGAGATTGAACTAGGAAGAGTTGAGCACTTTTGCTGAATTAAGGAAAGACTAACAATAGCTAAAAGGCAGGCCTTTGAAAATAGACCCATGTTATAATATAATACAGGGTGCAATTTTCAGTTATTAGAAATTAGATCTTCTTACTCTTCAATCTAGATCTTTTGTTACCCAATTTTAGGTATTCAAATGGAGTTACTCTCCATTTTCTATACTCACTTTATGCATTTTGCCTCAGCATTTCTACTCACATAAAATTGCCTTTGCTTGCTTCTAGCCTAGTGCATGTCCAAATTTTAGCTGTCATTAAAGTAAGGACTTTTAAACTAAATGCAGATCGACTAGTTTTAAAAGAATCCATAAATTTGTTAAACGAAATACAATGTCCTGGGCTTGCAAATTTTGCAGATAAGAAATAATCTTTTCATCAGGTGATTAAAGGGGTCTCTGATCTCTTCACTAAAAAAAGTTAAGAACAACTGCAACTTAGAGCCTAGATAATGAGCTACTGTTTTCCAATGTCCTTGATCTCTCCACCCCATGGGTCAAGGTCAACAACTAGAATTGCCTTGAGGGCAAAATCAACAACTTTACTCACCTAATTCTTCCAAGAGATCATACATATTACATGGTCAAGGAATGCATTTTATTTATTCTAAAATTCTCAGTATCTATAGATAATAGGGACTCGTGTTCTTTAAATTGTACTTTCTTTTCCTGCAACACTTATCAATGGTTTTGCACCGAGTAGAGGATGTGTAAATATTTGTGAATGGATGAAAATTCATGTTGAAAGAACATACATAAAAATATTAAGTGAGCATATAAAAATACTATTCTAATATTTTGAGTTAACTGCAACACTTAATATAGGGGGATTTATTTGTTTGCTAGATATCTACAAAAAAATAATTGTTTTTTCCCAAAATATGCAGCATTTTGCAATTACAATAGTGTACATATTTTTGGTCAGTCTAGTAATTCAATAGTATTTTAGGATGAAACAAATTGTGACAACAAATAATGAAAATGGCAAATCTATATAAGAGAGTGTATATATTCACCTGCCATAGAAATTGAGTGATTGCTGGAAAACATTTTATACATTATATATATGTATACACACACCACATATAAAGTTATATATCTGGGATATGTAGGTGTGAGTGCATACACATACCTCCACACAAATATATATAGAATATGAGCCGGGCTCAGTGGCTCAGCCTGTAATCCCGCGCCTTTGGGAGGCTGAGGTGAGTGGATTGCCTGAGCCCGTGGGTTCGAGACCCGCCTGGGCAGCGAGACCTCATCTTTACAATAAATCAAAAAGTCAGCCGGGTGTGGTAGCGCATGCCTGTAATTCCAGCTACTTGGAAGGCTGAGGCAGAAGGATCGCCGGAGCCCAGCAGGTCGAGGCTGCGGTGGCTGGAAGCAGCCACTGCACTCCAGTCTGGGCGACAGAGTGAGACTCCAACTCAAAAAAAAAAAAAAAGAATATGCACCCATATGTATATACACATGGGAGTATTTGTATACAATTAAGTTCTTTATGTGTGGGAAAAAGTACAGTCTATGCATTTAGATATTTAGGGTGGGGTCCTATGAAAAGGTACATAATTCAGTAAGGACAGTGAGTAGCATCTACTGTTTTCTGGATCCCTAACCATATAAGTTCTGGGATATGTCTACCCTCTTCTCCATCTTCTCAGGCATATCCTGACCCTGTTGCTGTGGCAGGTGTTTGCAAAGCCCATGTGGCCTTGCGCAGCTGGTGATATCATACATCCCCCAAGGGGCATGGTAGGGAAATGACAAAAACATTGAGAAATTCTATGTAATTACTCAATAAAATAATCTCTGCTCTGAACTTCTAAGCCATAACTTATGTTTTTACCAGTTTATAACACTCTTCCTCATGGTATTACCAGAACAATTATCTGACATTGAATTAAACATTTATGTCTTATATCCTCAGCCAGATTGTAAAATCTTTGAGTGGTGGGCCATATTTTATACTTTTTCCTGTTACCCCGAATACTTACTACAAGGTTCTACTCACATTAGAGTATAAATAATTTTTAAGACCCCAAGCTTCATTTTCTAAAACCATTCCCCATGCATTTTATACTTTAGCCATAAAATATCACATTGCATTTCCTTTATAACATATACAAGTTCAAATCTCTTTTTCTCATTATAAAAGCATATGTGTCTACTGTAGAAAATCTGGCAAACAGAAAATATACTGAAGAAAGTGGGAAGTCTTTGTAAACCTATCACCCAAAGATAATTAATGTTAGGAAATTAGTTATATTACAGTCTTCTTTTTTTATGTGGATATATTTTTATGTTTACAAAACTGACATTCAACTTTATATTCTGATTTTTATTATATTTATATACACTGGATTCCAAGCGTCTATCCGTGTCATTAAGTATTCTTCAAAAATAAAATTTTTAATAGATGCATGGTGCTTCATCATATGGAAATTCCATAATTTATTTAATCATTAGCCTGCAATTATTTTTTTAGACTGCTAATAATACTTTTTAAACATGCTGTGATAAATGCTTTTGAACATAAAGAACTGCACACATCTCTGATCATTAAATAGATTTCTAGAAGAGGAAACATTGAGTTTTTTGATGTGTTTTGCCAAAAGTACTCCTTTTGACTCCTGTCAGCAATGTGGAGCATGCCTGTCTCATTGTATCCTCAACCATGATGGACTGAGAACCATCATGTTTTCCAATCCTTGACAATTTGATAACATCATATTAATTTATGCAATATACCTTTGCTCATCTTATTACCTCTTCCTAGCATAGCCTTTCCCTAGTTCTCTATTTGTCCAAAACTTTCAAGGCAGATTTCAAATAAGCTCCTTATTTCTGAAGCCTTGCCCAGCTTGGCTGATTTGTTTTCTATGTGTTCTCATAGAGATATTTTCATACTTCTGCCATGAAAAACAATGAAATAATGTCTTTTGCAGCAACTTGGATGGAATTGGAGACCATCATCCTAAGAAAACCATACACTGCATGTTCTTAATGATAAGTAGGAGTTAGGCTACAGATCTATGAAGGCATATAGAATGGTATAATAAACATTGGAGATTCATATGGGGGAGGGTGGGCAGAGGGTTAGGAATGAAAAGCCACCTACAGAGTACAACGTGCACTAGTGGAAGTAACCGGTACAGTTAAAGCCCAGACTTCTTCACCACTATACAATACATTCATGTAACCCAAAACCACTTGTAATGCTAAAGTTATTGAAATAAAATATTAGTTAAAAAAGAAAAAATTATCTCTATTAGCAATTACTATAACATAACTTAAAGTTCTTGTGGTAAAAAAAAAGCTCTATTATACTATGTATTATAGTCTAGTTTATATTTTATTTAGTTGTATGAATTTCTCCTCTATTGTGTTATAAGTTGATGAAAGCAAAGATTAGCTTTTACCCAACCATCCCTGGCTCCCAGAAACTAATAATACAGTGCCAGCAAACATAATAAATATTCAATACTTAAAAGAGTCATATAGCTTACAATTTCTCAAAAATATTTAATCATCCATTCAAAAATTTATTTAGAGTCTACTTTGTGTCAAATAATAGTTAAACAAAGACAAATAAGTGATAAGCAAAATTAGGAATTATCTCTGCCCTCAAAGACAGTTCATTCCCTGGGTAAAGTAGACAATAAAAAAAAAATCAACCAAATAAACTGAAATTATAATAATAATAAATGATATCAAGGAAAGGTAAGCCATTTAGTTATGGAAGGTTTTTCTGAAGAAGTGACCTTGAACATAAAGTCTGAGAGTGTCTGAGGGAAAGGATGAGGAGAAGGAACCAAGAGCTAATACATCTCTTTCCTAATCTGGTCACCGAATTTCTCCTCTCCTCCAACCAGGTAACCTGCTCTGGGTGACCTCAATATAATCCCACACATAACAAACAAAAACAAAAACAAAAACTGGCAAATCCATTCTAACAAGAATCCAAGGACTCTTAAAGAATAGTCTTGCACTGGCTATTTTTTTTAAGGGTAGAATTTCATCCATAATTATCACACTTCCTTGCCCCTCAGAGACTCCACATAATGTACTGAATGACCAGAGTGCATTTGTTTACTGTCTTTTATCAAGGTAGAAAAAAATGCTTCCCACTTTTTTGTCTGGCCGATGGGCTGAGTCTCTGTCCTATTCAGTATGAACTGTCACATACCAGACACAAATCAATATGCCCTACTCCCCTTCAGTTAAGGGCGTCAAGGTATTCCAATAATTAAGCAACAATGTGTGTGCAGAAAAGGCAATATCCCCAACGATTAGTGTTAAATTTAATTAATTACCTCTAAAATAAAATGACACATAAACTTTGTAATTAAGAATAATTCTTAATTAAGAAACATTTGACAGATAAGCAAGAAAGAGAAACAGGATGGAAAATGGCTGGTTAAGATGGGGAATTAAGCACCTCATTGAAAATAATAGCAAGCCCTGGCATGTATTTATTTAATTTTCAAGGTATTCAATAAAATGAAATTCAAAACAGATATACAGAAGGTATTTCAATAAAAACATGTGTGCTTTTTCAGTTATATGAAAAATGTACCTTTGCAGCTAAAATGACAGCAGCACTTTTACCCTCTTGATCATCCAACTAAGGAAAGGGAACTAGTTGGTTGGGGAGTTACCATATCTATTGTCTTTCTAGGCATGAGAAAAGCCATACAGTCCTAAAGATTTAATGTGTGCCTGCTTCATAAGTCATGCAGCTCTTTTCCTGTTACTGGCATTTGATGATGTTTCTTCACTATCTCATGGGCCTGACATTTGAAGGGGCTGAGTTGCATCTTGAGCTATTCTATTTCATGCTGATTAACCAACCGTGCAAAGATGGCCTGGGGAATCTTGGAAAACAGAAGATAGAGCATAGGAAATAAAGCAGAAAGATAATCTGCAAACATGGTCTCTCTGTGCAAGGAACATTTCTCATGGCTCTGGCCACTTAACATCAAACAACTCTTCCTCACTTCCCCCAACACAACCACCACTTCCACCACCATTGCAGAAGAGCCCAAGTACAGACAAAGGAAAAAGTTTGCTAAAAGGGGGGAAGTGACATAAGAAATCTTGTTTGGATTTTATTAAGCATCAATCTAGTAAAATAAAGTTGAACATGTATAAATTTTCCACTGAAAAGAGAAGTTATAATCAATATGTTTAAGGACAAGATAAGTATAAACATGACCAAGATTTAAAAAAAAATTTTTTTCATCAGGATCAAATAAGATTTCTTCACAGCATCATGAAATTCTAGTCTTTGGAATACTAAAAAATCTACAGAAAAAACTTTAACAATAAAAAACCACTTACTTTCAAAGTAGTATTAAAATAACAACTAATATAGTAAGAGTAGTATTAAATACGGTAAGATAATCATTACTATGCTGTGGAATGGGCTACTAAGATAAAAATGTGCCCCTATTTCTCTCCACTTTAAATCACAAATATAAACACCACATTCTTTTAGAAAACACCTCTGATAAGCTTTGTTGGGAGAAAAACACATTGGTTTGCATTTCTGAGGCTATTATATACTGAAGAGATTTGTTGACAGCTAATATTCAAGTTCCCTGCTAACAGACTGATTAAATGCTTTACATTTCTATAATGTAAAATACACATTCCTGTGTTTATTGCAAATTCTACAGTTTCTCATTTTTTGATTTGTGCATAATAAGATGCATCGTAGGAAACCTGTTATTTTTTTCCCTAACATTCACTCCTTTTTGTTCCAAGTTTAAAAATCAGCTATTTTAAAAGTTCACTTTGACTTTTCATTGACTAAAGTGCCTGCCTGCTGCCACCACCATCTGCTGGGAATTTGAAGTCAACTGCTTAAAATGTCTAAAACAAAAACTTCACAATGAACCATGCTGTTCAATAATGCTCTACCTATTTTAATAAAGACTGTATTACCTTCCAGATATCCACAATTTCTTGTAAAAAAAAAAACAGTTATAAACTTTATCTATCTATCTATCTATCTAAACAATTTCTGCTCAACCAAAAAGGTATTTAAATCTCTCAATATAATCCAGTGTGTTACTCCCTGAACAGTTATCACCAGTTACTGAATTTAATTTATTTGGTGTACAGAGTATTCCTCAAACAAAAACTTGGTCTAAAAACCTAGAAGGATGCTGACCCAGGAGAGTTCACTTGCAATCTGAAAAGTCTGTTCAGATGCTCCTCTTCCACACAAACATCTTTTCATTTCAGGATGAACACCAAATTCTATTTCAGAATGTTGTTCAGTTTGGACAACTTCTCTGGATGACCAGCTCTCTAATCATTTTTTGTCTGTTTTTTCCTTTTATGTGTCTTTTTTGTATGTTTCCAAAGTTTCCAAAGAGGTTGAAAATAGTATAAAGACTGTCAGGAAGGTTTCCTCACTAAAACATTTCTTCCAAATACTATAAATTTTGAAAATCACATTTAAAGTCCCAGGTTGTTTCTTTCCCCTATAATTCCCATTTTCTGACTGGCAAACTCTTGCTCAGCCGTTCTTCAGGGGCCACCTCAAATGAGGTTTTTCCATGTATACTCCCAAACCGCATCGATAGAATTTGTTCATTAATACTCAGTCTCAGTGGTATTCAGGATCCAAATATATGTAAAATACTATCTCTGGGTTGGAAAGAGGGATAAGAATGGGATAATAATATAAACAATAATTTAGTCAGGAGATAATAGTTGGGTGTATTATGTTAAAAGGTGAAAGATTTATACAATCTGAAGAGAAACCAGAGTATCAGTGTATTATTTTAAAATGAAATTCAAGAGTTAAAATTCATGAATTTATATTGTGGATATTTTATCTGGGTTGTTAATTTCTCTAAGATTTAGGTTTTTTTAGTGGTAAAAAAAAGAAGATAACCCTAGAACCTAGAACTTTGGTGTTGAGATGAGGAACAAATGAGATAATGCATATAATATGACTAGCAGAGTGTCTGGTACAAAGTAAGCATTTAAGATATGCTAACAAGTTAAAATAGCAGTGTGCATTAATTTTTAGTTATTAGTACTGCCTTCAAGAACAAGGTTCTCTGCTAGATACTTTCATATCTGTTATTTTGAGCCAATATTCAGAACAGTTATTTCCCCATTCCTTCAGTGTGTGATTTAGTAAGCATGTACTATGTGCCAGATGTCATTCTAGAAACTGGACACAAAACCTTTTTCTGGACCTCATAGAACTTTCCTTAATGACAGAGCAGGAAAACAGACAATAATGGAAACAATCAGGGCAATAATAGATAGTGATAAGTGCTAGAATCTCATTTTCTATTTTTGCTTTTGTTGCCTATACTTTTGAAGTCTTATCTATAAAATCTTTGCTAAGTGAAATAAACCAGGCACAAAAATATAAATACTGTATATTCTCCCTTATACATGGAAGCTAAAAATGTTGATTTCCTAGAAGTAGACAATAGACGGCCAGACCTGGTGGCTCACATCTGTAATCCCAGTACCTTGGGAGGCCGCAGTGGGAGGATCGCTTGAGGCCAGGAGTTCAAGTGCCTGAGCATCATAGCGAGATCCTGCATCTACAACAATAACAACAACAATAACCACAAAAACATATTAGCCAGGCATGGTGCTGTATGCCTGTAGTTCTAGCTACTCAGAAGGCTGAGACAGGAGGATCACTTGAACCTATGAGTTGGAGGCTGCAATGAGCTAAAATTGTGCCACTGCACTCCACCTTGGGTGACAGAGTGAGATCTTGTCTATAAAATTTTTTTTTAAAAATTAAATGAAATATGTGGTGTGAGAAATTTGCAAGATCAGTTTTCGTTTTAAAAGGTCACTTTTTCTATTATGATGTGTATGAATTATATGGGGTAATTACTTCAATTATCTATTGCCGTATAACAAACTACTCCAAAACTGAATAGTTAAACAATGACTATTATTTCTTATGGTTCTTTCATCTGGTCTCACTTATGTGGCAACTTTCATCTAGAGTGTCATCTGGGCTGGAAGGTCTGAGATGGCCTTACTCAAATGTTTGGCAGTTGGTGCTAGCAGTCAACTGGGTTGCCTCAGTTCTCTTCCACATGGGTTCTTGGCTTCCTGCCATGGAGGTCTCAAAGCAATGTTTCAAGAAGACAAGGTCAGAAGCTGCAAGATTTCTTAAAGCTAAACCTCAGAAATATTACTTCTGCTGTATTCTACTGGTCAAAGCAGATTACAAATCCAGCCCAGACTAAGGAATAGGACAATATTTTTCACCTATTGATGGGGGGGGATAGCCAGGAAAGTCACATGGCAAAGGAGCATGCACACCTGCATGGTAGAAATTCATGATAATATTTTACAATTGATCTCAGCAACAGTCTAGCTGGTCCAGGTAAGGATGACTTAGACCCAGATGTGATATGCCAGCAAAAATGGAATGAAGACAACTACCTGAGAGGACTCTGTTTTATGTTTTATGTTGATGTTACTGACTCTGTAATAAAGCTTCTGGAGGTTCAGTGTTTCCCAGCTATTAAGGCCAGGCAATTAAATCCAGGTAGTCCAACCACAGATTGAGCGTTTTCAATAAAAAAATTATACCACCTCCCAGTGTATTACATTGACAGTTGAGAAAAACAAAAAAACAAAAATCCTTGCAGGATAATATACTTGCCACTAAAAAAGTACAAAAATACTTTGGAAACTAAAAGCAGGTATTCTTGTTGTACTTTGAATACCTATTATTGTGGTTATCAAACTGCAATGCAGACATCTATTTATGTGAATTTCCAGTCCATCAGAATGAAAGCTCCTATAGGTCAAGAACAGAATCTTAGCTGCCAAGGCTTAAGCCAGTGGCTAGCTGGTTCAATGCAGACTTTTTATAACTATTATTGAATTAGTTAATACATTTAAATGTTAAAAAGCAAATTAAGGGTGATTTCTACCTTGAGGAATGGAAAGTTACATACTTTGAAATTTTATTTCTTGTGATAAAATTGCCTCAAGGAGTTGGCTTTTAGGAAAAGTTAAAATAGATAAAATACATCATTGATATCCAATTTGGGAAAAGTCAATAATTATCATAATAGAGCCACTTATTGCACTATGATCTAGAAAGGAAATTATGACTCCCCAAAACAGGTTTTTTGTAGTGTCTGTTTTCTTAATACCCATTCAAAACTCAGATCTTATTTATAATAATCCCTTTGTAGAATCATAAACAATGGCTATGACAACTTAAGCTATTCTACAAAAACAAGACTCTACAAGTAAATTAAAACCCCAAGGAAACAAAATCAGTTATTCAAATACCCAAAATAGCTGGTAAACTGAATTAAGAAGTCTAAACAGAAAGAGTAGTAATTGACCTGGAAACAAGATGATTCATTATTATTCATCTTCCAGAAAAAGTCATGAAATAAAGCCATGTGAGTTTGTTCTGTTGTTATCTATGATGTGTTACCAGTACACATGAATGTGCATGTTATTTAGATACCTTAAAGGGTCTGAACTTTTTAAGGATCAGTTGTCTTTGCCCATTCATAATTATAAGCTATATTTTAACTTCAAAGTATATCTGTCTTTTCGCAGGGAACTAAAACCTTTGAAGAATCAAAGCATAAAAAGGTAGATGAAAACATTCATGCGACTGATGCCTCCTGCCATCTTGGTAAGCACAGGCAATGTCAAAATTTTAGGATGTGGATAGACACACGACCTTCATACCTCATCTTTTTTTCTCATATGTCAAGTGTCTAGTTAGAGAAAAATGTGGGAAATTATTCCATTTTACCCCACTGGGATTGACTGAGAGGGTAGCTTAAGTCGCTACCACCATATCGACTGTCATATTCTCTCCTAAAGGGCAAAGAGTGGTCACCTAATCAGGTTGAGGCTCATACCATAGGGATTTCTTCTATCAGAAACAAAAACTGAGACTTTCCATTTTTTTCACACAGGTTCTCCAAAGTGACTAGGAAATAAAAATTACTAACTCACATGAAAAAGGCTCAAGCTTGCTGTAGGGATGTCAATCTCAATTTCTCAATGTCAATTTCCAGGGTTATTGATTCTGAGTTCCTATTTGTAGATTTATTGCTATATGTGATCATGCTGAAAATTCAAAAAGGGTTGTATTTAATTCTATTCCCTATTTTGATTTATCCTGAGTTTGAAAAAAATTTAAATATTTAGAATGCACCAACAGAAAATATGTTCTGTTTCCCTAGACTACTAAAGCTCATGAAAACATCTTGAAAAGATAAGCTAACATAGTTTGAAAGACACAAGTACCAAGCTAATAACAAAGTAAAACTTATACATAGCTTAGTTAAGAACAGGCAATTCACAAGAATGATGCAAGACCATCTGAATTAATATTTGCAACACAACAAATCAGATTCTTCTTTTGAAATATGAAGGTCCGCAAGAAGGGTGTTCTGCATCATCAGCCCCTTGAGGAATTATGGATAAACACAAAATAATTATATCTCTAGAGATGAAATACAACTAGGAGTCCCAGAGAAAGCCCTTGTTTTCATGTTAGAGTGAAGAATGGGTGTTACTGGTATTTCAAAAGAAAACCTCCCCAGAAGCATGGTGCAATAAAAACTGACATACAGTTTAAAAAGACAATTAAATATTAATGAAGCCAAACCCACTTACAAATCAAATGCTGAGGAAAGGAGACATCTTTCTTCCAGAGAAAGTTGGTTTCACTCGTCACATTCTATTACTTTAAAACAAATCTGTTTGTGTTTTTGCATACTAAGCATTACGTTTTGAATAACATGAACCTGACCTTTGCAAAGCAAGCTGGTTACTAAATAATGTATAACTGTGATATTTCTGCAGTTCCAAGAAAACCCAGAAAATATCTTGGATGATAATTTAAATGTAGAATGACAAATGTTTTACTCTGATAAGATTTGGCTGGGTTCACTTTGGGTCCTGGGCATGACTGGAAGTGTGGATAGAGATTACATAAACCTGAATAATGGGAGGTTACATATTCATAGCTAACTGATGTCTTCCAAGATAATATTGACATTATTTTGATATTTAAAGTATTTTACTATAAGTAAAACTTTCCCAAAGGAAAAAAAAGCCCAATGCTAATTTACAGAAAATCTAGATGAATTTAAGAAGAAAAAGACATAAGTGGCTATCTAAAAGTCTTAAGAATGTTACCAAATGCAAATAAAAAAGAAGTGTTGCCTACACAGAAATTTAAAAATCCAGACTAAAAGAATCCCACATGAGTGGTTTAAAAGTCATAGAATGTTGCCTCCAGAAATTTTCTTAGAAGACATACTTATTTCTTTTACATGCGACTTTGCTAGTTTCACCTTTTTTTTTTTTAAATTATAGCTTTGTTGAGATTAGTCTGTATACCACACAATTCAGCTATTTAAAGTCTAAAATGCAATATTTTGGGGTGCATTAGCAGAGTTGTGTAACCATCACCACAGTTTTAGAATATTTTCATTATTCATCCAAAAAACACTATCCCCAATATGTCACTCCCTTTTCTTTCCACTACCCAAATACTCTCCCCTCTTTTTTTTTTTGAGTTGGAGTCTCACTCTGTCGCCCAGACTGGAGTGCAGTGGCCGCTCCCGGCCACTGCAGCCTAGACCTGCTGGGCTCCGGCGATCCTTCCGCCTCAGCCTTCCAAGTAGCCGGAATTACAGGCATGCGCTACCACGCCTGGCTGATTTTTTGATTTATTGTAGAGATGAGGTCTCACTGCCCAGGCGGGTCTCGAACCCGCGGGCTCAGGCAATCCACTCACCTCAGCCTCCCAAAGGCGCAGGATTACAGGCTGAGCCACCGAGCCCAGCACTCTCCCCCCTTTTTTAGTGCCCTAGGGAACAACTAATCTTTTGGTCTCAATGGACATTTCATACAAATGGAATCATACATATATGGTTGTTTGTGACAAGATTCTTTTAGTTAGCATAATGTTTTAAAGGTTCATCCGTGAAGCATGTATCAGTATTTTATTCCTTTTTATTGCTGAATAATATTATTTAATAGATATATCACTGTATTCATGCATTCAGCAGTTGATGGACATTTGGGTGGTTTCCTACTTTTCTTTTAAAAATTCTTTCTTCCCTTGAATCTGTCATTATTTTTGGTTCTTTGTGGGCAAATTCTACTTCCAGCTCTTTAAATTAAGGCTAATGGGACAACCCCTTCGGGTCCCATCCCATTGTGGGAGCTTTTCCATCCTCTCAATAAATCCTGCTTTCCAAAGGGGGGAAAAAAAAAATTCTGACTTATGGGTTAGTTGTAAGCTGTCTGCATGCCTTGATATTTTTTTCTCTTTCAGACTGCATTCATTCTATGTGCTTGAAAGAAACCTACATGCTTTGTCATACATACAATTGGCAAATATTATTTCCCAGTCTGTGGGCTGTCTCCTCGCTCTCTTGACGGTTTCTTTGGCTTTGCAGAAGTTTGTCAGTTTGATGAGGTCCCACTTGTCTATCTTATCTCTTATGGCATGGGTACTTGGGGTTTTGATCAGGAATTGGTTGCAATTGCAGTTCCAATTTCCATAAGGATGTCTCCTGTGTTTTCTAAGGTTCTTATAGTTTGAGATTTTACATTTAGGTCTTTGATCCATTTAGAGTTAATTTTTGTGTATGGTGATAGGTAGGGATCTTATTTTAATCTGCATGTGGTCAGACGGTTTTCCCAGCACCATTTACTGAATAGCGTCTCCTCTTCCCAGTCATTGGTGGTGGAGGCTTTGTCCAAGATGAGTTGGTTGAGAAATTGAGGTTTTGCTTCTGGAATCTCTATCCTGTTCCATTGGACTATATGCCCGTTCGTGTACCAATACCAGGATGTTTTGATTACTGTAGCTTTATAATAGAGTTTAAAGTCTGGGAGTATGATGCCTCCTGCTCTGTATTTTTTGCTGAGGATTGTTTTGGCGATTCATGGTCATTTATGTTTTCATATGAATTCTTGTATTGTCATTTCCAGGTCTGAGAAGAATGCTGCAGCAATTTAATGGGTATCACATGAAATCTGTAGATTGCCTTGGGTAGGATGGACATCTTAACAATGTTGATTTTTCCAATCCATGAGCACAGAATATTTTTCCATTTGTTTGTGCCATCTTTGATTTTTTTGAGCAGTGTTTTGTAGTTCTTATTGTAAAGGCCTTTCACTTCGCTGGTTAGGAAGATGCCAAGGAATTTCAGGTTTTATTTTTGTGTGTTTGTGGCTATTGTGAATGGGATTGTGCTTTTATTTGGGCTTCTGTTTGTTTACCGTTGGTATATAGAAACATGACTGTCTTTTGCACATTGATTTTATAACCCGAGACGTTGCCAAAGTCCTTTATCAGTGCAAGGAGGGTCTTGACAGATTCTCTTGGGTTTTTGAGGTATAGAATCATGTCATCTGCAAAGAAAGTAACTTGACTTCCTTTTTTTCTATTTGGATACCGCTGATCTCCTCTTGTCTGATTGCTCTATCTAGGACTTTCAAAACTATGTTGAAAAGGAGGGGTGAGAGTCCCGAACTGTAACCTGCATCTTTAAAATAAAAAAAAAAAAAAATTAAAAGAAAAAAGTAAAAAAGAAAGAAAGAGAGAGAAACCTAAATTCTGACTAGCCTCAAATCTCAAACTCTAGAGACTTTCTTTTTGGAGAAAAATAATTTCCTCCAACCTGTTATTTTCCTCACCAAATCTTTTTTGTTCTTAATAAATCAGACTAGTTGCTAACCAGCCAGATTTGCTCAGAAGATATTCTTGACCCTTCCTTCTTTCTCCCTCACTTTTTACATTCAGGGGGTCCACAAGTCATGTGTATTTTACCTACGGGATCACTTACTTATTAGCTCATAATTTATACCTACCTGTTCTACACCACTAGTCTCTAAACTTCTTTTTGGATTCTAGTTCAACACTTTTTAGACTCTTTAATAAGTACACATCATTGAAAAAATAAAATCCAAGCTCCTTAGCATAGTACAAAAAGTCAAATAGTCTTGCTTTCTTATTTTTATAATCTATCTCTTTGTTTAAAAGTAATTTTATTTTATTTTAAAGTTGTGGGGTATAGGTATAAGTTAAGTTTGGGGCCTTCCATTGAACCTCACTACACCTGGATTAGGATTAGGCACCCTTATTGATCTTATGTGTCCACCCCACTTCCCCTGGCAGTGTCCTGCCGCTGCTGATCTCTTTCTTTGCAGTATTATGATCCACTTATGAATGAGAACATGTGGTACTCAGTTCTTTGTTTCTGTGGCAGATCATCGAGCTTGATAGACTCCAAATCCATTCAAGTTTCCGTGAAGTCCATAATTTTGCCCTTAATTATGGCTGTGCAGTATTCCATCATGTATATGTACCACATCAAACAAAAATGCAGTCCAGGTTCGATGGGCAGCACAGTTGGGTTCCATGATTCTGCTATTGTGAATAGTGTTGCAATAAACATGCGTACACAGGTATCTTTTTGTAGAATGATTTGAGTTCTTCCAGGTATATTCCCAGAAGGGGAATTGCTGGGTCATATAGAGGATCAATTCCTAGTTATTTTAGAAATCGCCACCCTATAGGGGTTGAATTAATTTGCACTCCCACCAGCAGTGTAGAAGTATTCCCTTTTCTCTGTCTCCTCACCATTATCTGTTGTTTTTCTGTTTATTAATGATGGCCATCCTTACTGGGGTTAGTGTGATTTTCATTTGCATTGCATTTCTCTGGTGATTAGTGAGGCTGAGGATTTTTTCATGTGTCTGTTCGCTCGTATGTCTTCTTTTGAGAAGTGTTGATTCATGTCTTTAGCTCAATTTTTAATAGGGCTGTTTTCTTCCTTTTGACACGTTTGAATTCCTTGGAGATCCTGGATGTTAGACTTTTTTGTCAGATATACAGTTGGTAAATATTTTGTCCCATTCTGTGAGCTGTCTCCCCACTCTCTTAATGGTTTCTTTTGCTGCACAGAAGCTTTTCAGTTTGTTGAGGTGCCACTTTTCTATCTTATGGCTTATGGCATGGACATCTGGGGTTTTGATCAGGAATTTGTTGCCTATTTCAAATTCCATAAGTGTATCTCCTGCATTTTCTAAGATTCTTATAGCTTGAGGTTTTATGTTTAGGTCTTTGATCCATTTAGAGTTGACTTTTGTGTCTGGTGATAGGTAGGGATCTTGTTTCATTCTTCTGCATGTGTTCAGCCAATTTTCCCAGTAAATGCTGAATAGGTTCTCTTCTCCCCAGTGTTTGTTGGTGAAGGCTTTGTCAAAGATGAGTTGGTTGAGAAATTGAGGTTTTGCTTCCAGAATTTCTATTCTGTTCCATTAATCTATATGCCTATTCCTGTACCTATACCAGCTGCTTTGAAAATTGTAGTCTTATAATAAAGTTTAATGTCTGAGAGTATGATAACCCCTGCATTGTTTCTTTTGCTGAGGATTGTTTTGGCTATTCATGGTCATTTTGTTTCCATATAAATTTCTGTACAGTTGTTTCCAGGTCTAAGAAGAATGATGATGGTAATTTAATTAGCATTGTGTTGAATCTATTTATTGCCTTAGATAGGATGGACATCTTAAAAATGTTGATATTTCCAATCCATGAGCATGGAATATTTTTCCATTTGTTTGTGTCTTCTTTGATTTCTTTGAGTTGTGTTTTGTAGTTTTTATTGTAATGGTCTTTCACTTCCCTGGTTAGGAAGATGCCAAGGTATTTCATTTTTTGTGTGACTATTATGAATGGGATTGCACTTTTTATTTGGCTCTCTGCCTGCTTGTTGTTTGTGTATAAAACTGTGACTGACTTTTTTTTATTAGATAATATAGTTTATTTAGAAAGTAAATGAGAGAGAGAGGTGATTAACCTCTCCAAGGTAGGGGAGGGGGGCCAAAGCTTAAGAAAACATGGCCTGGCCATAGCTCAAAGAGCACATGGCAACACCATACCTTAGCAAGGCACTGGCCACAAAGGTTTGGCAATGGTGACGATGGTCTGGCAATGGCACCTGACTATCTTTGCAAATTGATTTTGTACCCTGAGGCTATACCAAAGTCCGCTATCATTACATGGAGATTTTGGGCCAATTCCCTTGGGTTTTTCAGGTTTAGGATCATATTGTCTGCAAAGAGGGATAACAATGCAACTTCCTCTTTTTCTATTTGGATACCCCTGATATCCTTCTCTTGTTTTATTGTTCTAGTTAGGACTTCTAGCACTATGAACAACCGGGGGGTGGGGAGGTGGGGTGAGAGTGAGCAGCCTTGTCTTGTTCCAGTTTTCAGGGGAAAATACTTCCAATTTCTGTCCATTTGGTGATATGTCGGCTGTGGGTTTATTGTAGATGGCTTTTACTATTTTGAGCTATGCTCCCTCTAAAGTTTTCAAGGGATTTTTTTTTTTTTAATCAAGAATGGATGCTGGATTTTGTCAAAAGTCTTTTCTGAGTCTAATGATATAATCATGAAATTCTTGTTTTTACATCTGTTGATGTATTTAATTACATTTATGGTCATGCAGTTGTTAAAGCAGCCCTGCATCCTGGGGTTGAAGGCTACTTGTGTTGAACCCGGGACTCTAATGAGAGAGATAGAGACCACCAAGAGCCAGCTCTGATGCAAACACACGAGGGTCTTTATTCAGGCTCGAGTCTGGGCTCATGACCGAAGCAGCAGCTTCAGGGACGAGAGCCCCGATTCATAATGGCAAGCAGTTTTTATGCACAATTACAGAGGGAGGGGAAAGAACTTTAAACTTGATTTTACATGATTGGGTAATTTCTCCTAATGGGTATGGGAACACTTGGTATTGGTGGGTGCTGCCCGTGATTGACAGAAACCCACTTAATGGGCCGAGTGGAATGTTAGATAAGTTAGGTCCATGCAGTCCCTGCGTATGAAGTAACCTGAACCAGCAGGCAAAGGGTTACATTAGCCCTTTTAGTCTCCATCCCAAGGTATGCTTAGGAAAGCTTGTTTGCTTAACATTTATATAACATAACATGGTCATTATGGGACAACAAAAGCCAAACTTAACAAAGTTTTAAATATGAATGCTGCAAACACATACAGTGAATGTGGGGTAGAAATTCATATACTAATTCTGGGAATTTATAAAATACCACAAACGTCTTATAGCAAGGCGGTTTTTGTAAAGGTCTCTGATTCTCTCAAGTTTACATAGCCACTGCGGGTAAATTAGCACTGGGATGAAAACCGGTGATAGAGAACAGCTGGCACCTCTGAGTCTGCTGCCACCTTGTAGGAATGTCTGAAAGGGGCTTATCGCTTTATCATTTACATCCCGTTGTAAAAGCAGAAGTTAGCCTACTAATTTGGGGCTGGCAATGCTTAACCCGAGAGTTCTAAATATAAACACTGCTTATGCCATTATTGGTCACGACCCGGCACCCGACATGTGCCTAATTCTACGAGGTCTGAGGTAGGATTTAAAGTACTAAGATTTCATAAAATACATGAGGTAGGAATACACAAAATATATAGTAAACATGAGGTGGGGATATATGAAATATAGTGAACTAAATGCTACTTTTACAGCAAATAAGTTTCTTGGTTTCTTGGGTCTCTCAATAGCATGCTCTTAACCTAAATCTATTGTTGTCCTCTCACTTGGTCATGGTGAATAAGTTTTGAGATGCATTGTTGGATCTGATTTGCTAAAATCCTGCTGAGAATTTTTGCATCTAGTAGGATTGGTATCAGCTCCTCTGGAAAGTCATCTGGTCCAGGGTTTTGTTTTTTTTTTTTCCCTGTTGATAGTTTTCTTATGACAGAGTCAATTTCCAGGGTTGTTATTGTTCTATTTATGGTCTCTATTCTTTCTTGTTTCAACCTTGGGAGGTTTCGTGATGTCAAAATTCCTCCACCTCACTTAGGTTTTTGAATTTGTTTCCATATAAGTGTGCATAGTAATCTTTGATTTTTAAAAAATTTTTATTTTGTCAGAGTTGGTTGTGACTTGATCTTTTGTGCTTCTGATTATTTATTTGGGCTTTTTGTGTCTTTTTCTTGGTTAGTCTGGCAAGGGATCTGTCAATCTTGTTTATCCTTTCAAAGAATCAGCTTTCTGTTTTATTGATTTTTTCTATGATATTTTTGTCTTCTACATCCCATATTTGGGCTTTTACTTTGGTGATCTGGATTCTTCTGTTAAAGTGAGGGTTTTGGCGGTCTTTCCTTTCCAGCTTCCTTACGTGATTTGTTAGCTATCGACTTGTGATTTTTCTATTGTCTAGATGTGTGTTTGTAGAGATATAAATTACTCTTTTAGTACTGATTTCTTTGCATCCCAGAGGTTTTGGTAAGATTTGTCTTAGTTTTCATTTGTTTCCAAGAATCTTTTAATTTCTGTTTTGATTTCTGTATTGACCCAGAAGTTGTTCGGCATTATGTTGTTTAGTGTCCCTGTTTTTGTGTGTTTTGGGAGGATTTTGTTGGTGTTGATATTTATTTTTATTCTACTGTGGTCTGAGGAGGTGCATGGTAGTATTTCGATCTTATGGAATTTGTTTATGCTTGATTTATGACTAAGGATCTGGTCGATCTTGGAGTATGTTTCATGTGGTGATGAGTAGAGTGTATATTCTATGGTTATTGGGCGGAATGTTCTGTAGGTTATCTATTAAGTCCATTTGGTCACGTGTCATATTGAGGTTCTGGATCTCCTTGTTGATTTTTTGCCTTGGTGAATCTATCTCTTACACTCTTTACAGAGGGCCTCTACTTTAGCCTCGGGCTTTTTGTAGGTTGTTAATAGTGCCATATTGACTTCTTTTATGTCACTGGATAGTTTATTCCCTCTGTCTGGAATGTACTTATACATTCTTTTGCCTAAGTTCAAATTGTCCATTGAGGCAAAGACTAGTTAGCTGCTTACCAAACTCTTTTCCTTCTTTGCTGGACCCAGAGCTAGAACACATTACTCAGTCTCTTGCAGTTAGGTATAGTCATGTGAACAAATTCCAGTAATTGGATCATGGGTGAAAGTGAGGTATCCCTCAGACCTAGATCTTTAAAGTCTCTTGTGCAACATATCTCTCTTTTCTTTTTTCTTGTTTAGCATCTAGTTGTTGATGTCCAAAGACATTTTGAAATTCATAAACTGAAGATTAGCCTGCATTCCTGAATGACTATATGGACCATAGTTGTTCCTATCACTCTCATCCATTGAATCTGACATGAGTGAGAACTAAATTTTTAGTATAGTAAGACTCAGAATGTAGAAATAAGCCAATACAGTCGTCAACACTAACCTTCAACAACCAGGTGATATTAAGATCTTAATTTCTAGCTCTACATGACCTCCTTTTGGCATCACACTACTTATCAAATTGTATTGTAACTTTGGTTCACAAGTTTATCTCTTTCTGTAGCTTGTGAGTTCTGTGAAGTCTGGGACTGGGTCTTTGCTCTCTATAGCCCAGTATCAGTTATAATATCTATCAGTACTTGATAAGTGTTTTTGAATGAATTAAATTTCCTCTCACACATCTTTCCCCATAATTGCTCTGCAGGGATGTTAACAGGAAATTTTAAACAAAACGTTGGGGATTGGACTCTGTGTTTATCTAAATTTGGGAAATGCTGAGTTAAACCAAAAAAAAATACTATTTATTCCAGGTACTCTCAAAACTTCTATATGATAATAAACATCATCAAGATGATGTAGTTTTTTTTTTTTCCAAAAATTATTTTATCAGAGACATTTTTTCTTATAGAGTATCCTGAAAGATAAGTGATCCACAGAGCGTGTTTGGGAAAAAGCTGACCTTGACTAATATAAATATTGCAAAATCTTGCATTGAAACTCTAAAATGTTTTATTTCAGTCTTACTTGCATAAATCACAGAGTCAACTTAAATATTCAGGGATTGATGATTTTTGGAATATATTCATGCCTGAGGCACTTCTCTTTGGGGCTGCCTAGCTTTGGGATATTTTTTGGCCACAAGTATATTTTCAGAACAAGAACTGGGAACATACAAATAAGTTAAGTCATGCTTAGTGTATTTCCTTTGTTGTTTTACTGTGGCTAAGGACGAACTGTAGAGACTGCAGCTAGTCTCTACAGTTTGGTAGTCAGTTTAATATAGCAGAAACTTATTTCACGGGCCTGCACCTCAGTTTCCTCCACTGTAAAATCAAAACATGTGAAGAGTTTAAAGCAGTTCTTGGCATAAGTGTTCAATAAGATTTCCTTACTGCAATTATTAATAGAAAGAGCGCTGGAGGGAAGTCTAGTTGTGATGACTGTAAGTAATTCATTTTACCTTTCTGGGCTTGAGTTGCTTTGTCTTTCAAAAGCATAGGGTGAGATTAAATTGCCTCTGACTTCTTCCTAGTCTTGCTGTGACATGCTGGGTTTCAGTCATGTTTAACTTCAATCTTATGTCTATCATACTGGCCTTTGGCAAATTGCATTCCTGTTTTACTCTTTTGAAGATGGAAAGAGAAGGTACCAAATTCTAGATTATCATCCCTGGTGGAGACGAATCATGGCAGGAGTAATACCCAAAAGAAGATAATGCAATATCATTTCTATTGACCTTGAAATTTCCAATGACTTTGGGTTTTAAATTCACCTTCTTAATTTGCTAGATATTATAGTTTTTATTGCCTGAACATATGCCAATTAATAGCAGAGTTAAGACAGCACTGCAGTAGACCAAATGCAGAACTTGTCTAACAGACAATATTGCCCTGGATTCTTTAAAGCAGAGCAAATTTATTCAAAGTAAAGTGTCCTGAATATCTAAGGTGAACACATGCTGTTTATTTTGTATAGTTTGCTGCTTTATCTCCTTGCACATGAAATACTTGTTTGATATAAAAGTGTGACTGAATCCACAACCCACAATATTAGTACATCTTTCTTAAGTAAGTCCTTGTAGACTCATAACTCTATTTCTTTTTAAAACATGTTTTGGGTATACTACTGCCATTTTTTTTTAATCATTTATAAACCATCTCTTAGACCTTGAAAAATCAGTGAATGCTGTGACTTTATAGTTTTCAGGATGTTTGATGCTTTCAGCTGAACTGAGGTCACTCCTCAGATGGATTGTTCACAGTCAGAGTAGCTTGGGAAGAAATGTAAATTTCTCTGGCAGTGAGGAAACAAAGATTTGCCAAAGCCCAGTGACTTTGCATCAAATTGTCAAGCTATTTTAAAAGTCAATAAGAGACAAACAGAAATAAGATTTCATGTATAAGGTATAGCTGAGAAAATGAAACTGTTTAAATAATCCTTGATAAAGTCTCCAGTTCTATGTATCTGAACAAGAGCAACATTTTGAGAAATTCACAGTTTGCTGTGTTTTTGTTTTAATTTATTTTTTATTTTAAATATATGGGATACAAAACAGGATTAGGTATACAAGTGGTCATCATACAGGTGAAGTTTGGGCCTCCCTTTGGTTCCCACTGTACCTACTTTGAAATCAGGTACACTTGGTGATGTTGTGCACTTCCCCCACTTCCCAGTAGTATCCCACTACTACTAATCTCTTTCTTAAAGTATTATGGTAAATGTTCAGGGTCCGCTTATAAGTGAGAACATGTGGTACTCTGTTCTTTGTTTCTGTGATAGATCACTGAGTATGATAGCCTCTAAATTCATCCAAGTTGCTGCGAAGTTCGTATGTTTATCCTTCTTTATGGCTGCATAATATTCCATTGTATATGTACCACATTTATTTTATATAGTACAGTTTCTTTTTTTTTTTTGCAATGTTTAGAAACATTTTATTAAAATAAAAAATTGTTGGAACTAGACTTAATAGAAAAACACAGTAAACATTTACAAAAACATTGATAACATCACAAGTCACACATAGGTAACAATGTACACAGATCTTAAAAAAGCTTGCACATTGAAATGATGGAATTTCCCCAACAGGGATCTATTGGCTCACTGCAGACCACAGCATTAAAATACTGTGTAAGCTCTTGGAGCAAATGCTGCCCCAGTCTTCTGCAATCCAGTGCTCTCTCAAATTTGTTTTTCTCTTTGGGAGATTCAGACTCAGACGCAGCCAGAGGGGACAAGTCAAGAGTTGAAATAGTCACATACCTGGTCTCACCTTCTTCATCCTACTGACTGTTGAGGTTACAGACACAGCCAAGGTTATATAGTACAGTTTTGATGGTTGGTTCCATGTTTTTGCTATTGTGAATAACTGTTGCTGTTTTTAATATAATATGTCTCAAAAAGATTATGTACATTGAGGATGATTTCAAACATCACCATATCATAGGAAAACAACCAAACAAATATTTGTGCATATCAAATATATACCAAATATTATAAGAAACTGTAAAATATTTTTTAAAAAAGATATGCCCCAACCACCTTGTATTTAGAAAGCCAAGTCAAATGAGTGAAAAGGTAAATAATAATAATTAAGAAACAACTTGAACATTATTGGAAAAGACATTACAATTAACTAATCATTATGGGAGATAAGAGAACAGAAATCTCACTGCATACATGGGTGATACTTGTAAGATAAGCACAGATTTGCCCTCTGCTCCTAGTTCTTATAGAATTTTAATTCTCAATAAAAAGTATAAACTCTGTCTTTCTACTGATACATACTTTGCTCTCTCTGGTATCACTGATTTTTAAAGCCAAATACAATTCATGAGACTTGAAATATTAGCTCTGAGTATGTGTGTGTGTGTGTGTGTGTGTGTGTGTGTGTGTATGTACTATGTGTGTTTCCTCATTTTAAAAAATCAAGCAGGTATTTATCCTCAGGAATTCATGAACTGCGGCTGATCATCTAGCTTCAAGTCCTAGAACCCTGAGCATGCTTTACTGGAGAGAGTGTGGACTTTGCTGTTTTTTAAAAAAAGACTTGAAATTATGAATAAGTAAAACAACCCTGGGAAAGTCACTCCATCTCTCTAAGTCTCAGCTCCTTCAGATAAAATCTGAATAATACCATTTACTTTCCAAATTATGAGTTAAGATAAAACAAAATGTATTAACTTCAAATGTCTACAAACTAAAGGATAGTACACATGTTCATGGATTTGGGATTTAAGGAAACGTGAATAATTTTTTCCAAATGTAAAGTTAGAGCATAAAATAACAATATAACATAGATATTACATGGAACAGAGTTTGAATTTACTTATGTGAACTTAAGTAAATCACATTACTTCTGTTATCTTTACTTCTCCTCTTCTGTAAAATGGGAGCATGAGTGGTACCTGCCTTCACAGTCATATGATTTGATCATAGCAGTAAATGTGATAGCATATGTAGATCACTAAGCTCAGTAACTAGTATAATATTAGTAAATCATAGCTATTTACTGATTTTGCTAGTATGATCATTTCTAAGGAAAAGTCATTATCACTGCTTCAGTTATATCTGATACATTTTATTCAAGTATCAGAACAAGCTGGAACAATTTGCTATATTATTTATCAATTTTACGTACTGTATAGTGTGACTGATGACCTTTGCGGGCTTTATTTCATATCCTGTCCCAAAGTAATAAAAAGTCACTGGTCGAAAAGTGTTTAAGAAATCTCCTTTCTATAAATACGTAGATACATTTTTTTTTTTGCTCTAGAACCCTTTGCATTAGAAACCAGTGTCTGCAATATGCCATTTTGAATGTCTCTTTCTATCCAAACCACAGGGCCATAAACATACATACCCGATGCATGACTCACCCATCTGAGAAACTGTGCACATGCGCCCCATGCTAACTAAATTATTTAGGTTTACAGAATGCATATTGAGAAAAAAACTAATTTACTTCCTGTGTTCCCTATAGTCCCATCTTGTTTTCATGCAGCTGATCCAACTTTCAATTCACAAAAGCAAAACCTCCTTAGAACCAAAATAAATACTAATCTTAAATTCAATGTACCCTGACAGCAAATAAGTTTCCTGTGCTTACTTCAGCATGAATAAAAAGCCCGCAAGGAGACTCCTACATAAGAGTATATTTACAAGTTCCATTACCCACTGGAGAGATTGATGTAATAAACCTATAATAAAAAGCCTCATGTTATAGATTTCTCTAATGTTTCTTATCAAATAGCATGTATTATCTTGACTTGTGTATTCAATTTAAAATAGGTTTTCAATAAGTGCCTCGAAGCTAGAGGTCATTTTTACTTAGTTTTTTGACATGTGTGAATGTTTACAGACACTTTCTGCCCTTAAAATTGAAAAAAAAATGCTTGTCCAGTCAAATACTCCATTACATTAACCTATATATTTATTTTTAGTCTTTAATCCAAGCTGTGACAGTTGGCTATCCCATTATATAATTTATTTTTATTGTCAAGTAGGAGTGGGTAAAATGCCCCAGATCATATCAAACACTACTATAATTTTAAAACTATTCGGCATTCTGTATAGGATAGGTTTTTCAGAGAGCGTACTGATTTGAATTTGAAAGCATCTGACCAGAACTCCCAATGAGCTAGTCTCCTGAACTCTGAGGTAAACCACTTAGATGAAACTGGCAGTCCTTCCACCAAACGAAAAGGAAGACAGCTGATATGCTATGAGTAGAGTACTTGAATATCCATTCAAGTATATAACCACACTGCAGTCTCCATATCACCACCGACTTTAAGTTGTTGTTCACTTATCCATATCTAAAGATGTATTTTTGGTAATTAAGCTATTACTGCATGCACATTCAGAACATTAATTGGCTTAGACCTCCTTTTGGAGACTAGACTTCTTAATAATTTACTGTCACATTAAAATTGTCAAAATATATCCATCCTTAAATCATTCAACAAATGTGAAATTAATCCATATTATGCCCCAGGCACTGCATTAGGGTTTGGGATTCAAATGGACAACAAACAGACCTAGTTGCTGTCTTCATGGAATTTACAGTGCATAGGGAGAAAATAGACATTATTGCGTCATAAAAACAAGTCAGTACAAATGGTTAAACATGCTGTAGAGACAAAACCATATAGAGAATCTGACAAAGCGTCTGTGCAATTTAATCTGGGTTTAGACCAAAATGCTGTTTTTATGGACAAAAGTAGTTAAGATCCTTAGGTTTCCTTTTTATTTATTTAAATTTATCCTAAATTGATGTAATTCTATTCAATTTCTTTGAATAGATTTTTCTCTCTTGAGATATTTTGTGTATCCTCATCTACCACCAAGCAGTAAAATGAGACTACGATTTATTCTTTCTTTAATTTGATTTATAATTATTCTATTTGAATTGTTTTTAAAATTCCACAAGATGCATGGTCCCACTCTTCAACATTCTTGCCAAATATGATCACAATTCTAATATCTTCATGCCAGTAAAACACTCTAATTTTTTCCATTCTGGAAAGTTCATTTTATTTTTGAGATATCTCTAATCATCACAAGGCAAATCTTAAATCTGCCTTCAGTTGTTATCATTTGTATGAGTTCTACTGCAAACAAGTCAGCTTTCTCCTCCATGTGATGGGCATTCAAATATTTGGAAGTTAACCCAATGGAATTACCCTGAAAGCAAGAGTCAAAAGAACCTTGGTAATACTGCAGTGATTTGCATATTTGTTTCATTAGCATCTTCTGGCAAAGAGGTACTAGGCTAGTAGATGTCAAAATATTCATGTTCTGTTATTTCCAATAGCTCTGGCAGTGTGCAATCCTTTGTTTAAGTTCTTTGATTTCCTTTTCTGTGTTAAAGAAAAGTCGGGTATCTCACTATAGTGTTGTACTTTTTGCAGAATAAATTACTTATTCTAGGAACAGTTACTATTTTGCATGGCCAATCCCTGCCAACTGTACTGCAAGTTAGAATACAGGCAGAGTAGGAAACAGAAACAGAGGGGAGGTCACTAGATGAACGAGATAATTCTGCAGTGCATTAAGCCGAAATCAAGATGCTTAATTCAACTTTTATGAGAACAGCAGAGAAACTTTCCCTATCAATCTCTTTCTGACAAAGGTGGAGGGCACACAGAACCAAGGAGACAGCTTGTCATTAAAAATGTTAAAAATAGAAATCTGGCATACATACTGGGTGATGCAATAGTGCACACAAATTCTTTAACACACAAGATTTCTCTTTGAGGTTACAGCTATGAATCTCCCAAGTCTAACATTGCTGAACTCTCTTCAGAGTTAATGATTCAAAAGGTAATGTAAGCTTCTCATTAAGATTCTGTATCACACTGAAGGGAGGAGGAATAAAACAAAAAGATTTTCTCAATTCTTTGAAATGTCAGGATTTGTATCGCTTATAGGGAGTGACTTTTCAGAGAAAATGTGACCACATGTGACTTTCCATCTTGGATAGACTAAAAATTTCCTCAGAAACAACTATTTAGGGAGGCTGAGGTGAGTGGATTGCCTGAGCCCACGGGTTCAAGACCCGCCTGGGAAACTTGGCGAGACCTCATGCCTACAATAAATCAAAAATTAGCTGGGTGTGGTAGAGCATGCCTGTAGTTACAGCTACTTGGAAGGCTGAGGTGGAAAGATCGCCGGAGCCCAGCAGGTCGAGGCTGCGGTGGCCGGGAGCGGCCACTGCACTCCAGTCTGGGCGACAGAGTAAGACTCCAACTCAAAAAAAAAAAAAAAAGAAAAGAAAATTTTTAAAAAATCCATCTGATTGTCAGAGTGAGATGCTTTTTGATTCACAAAGTTCTATATATTCTGGTGTTTGTATGTAAGACATCAAATGAATCAAATTCCTTCCCTGTGTTATCTGGGGCATAATAGCCAACTTTACACAAAAGATAAGGAGAGGTAAAGAAGTTGTTATGGCCCAATCATTCAGGAAAAGTCTGCAGATTCCTGTTCATCCTTACAAAAAAAGGCCCAAAGGAAGCAGCATACAATATTAACTCCACAGACTTCCCAGACATTCCTTTTCTTTCCTAAATAAAGATACATTCTTCAAATACATACTGCAAAGCAGGGCTGACTGTTTTTGAACTGAACTGACTAGCTTTGATAAAGAATGACACCATTTTTTGCTCATTCTCAGAATTAATACAATTGGCCTCGTCAAGTCTTTTTAAAAATGAATATACCTGTTATAAGGAAGCATGAAAAAAAAAAAACTATATACATATATCATGTGATTCTAAAGTATATAATTAAAGTCAAATTTTTAGGCTTTTTCAACATCCATGTTTACAAACAATGTAATTTTGAAAATAGGAGAGTAATTAAAATGATAACATTTGCTTCTCAGGCCTTGTAATGCATATAGTTTTAAGAGGCTTCCAGTTTTGAGGTTTCTTATACAATATGTTCAACAGACAACAAAAAGGTTGACGATGGCAGAAATAACTGATCATTGCCAAGATGGAAAGAAACGAAACAAAACAAAACTAAGCAAAATCCTCTGTTTTCAATTGTCTTTCCAGACCCCACTTGAATTCCTGTAGTTCAGTTTTGAAGTGGAATGAGTAGGTACAGCTCATTCCCAAAGGGAAACAGCAATTGCTTTCAAGAAACAAAGCAAGGAGTTGGATAAATTAGCAACCATAAGTCCTATCGTCAGATAAGTTTTATCTACCAAAGACAACAAAACAAAAAATTGACAACAACAACAACACAACAACAACCCAAAACTTCCACTTCCCCATAAGTGTTTCTAGTCCCGAACTTATTGTTTACCAGCTGCTAGTTGGCCCTATGGAACCACTTATAACTAAAAACACAAAACACATCAATCAAAATCACATTCTAGATTTGATACAAAGGAACTGGTCACCTGATCCCAACAGAAGAGAAAACTAAAAATAATTACAAGTTCATTCATATAATGTCTATTATGTACCTAATTTTTAACTAGTCAATGAAGAGAAGTAAAGGAAGTATAAAAGTAAGAACACTGTCTTCTTGTTATTCAAAACCTAACACAGAAGTAATACAAATAAGACAAAGGGGTAGAATATGGTGGGTTGAAGACAGAGATTTTGATGAGAAGAATAAGAGAAAGAAGAGTATTTCTGACTGAAGTCACTAGACCTACATGAGTGACGGGAACAAGGTTTAATGAATTTAGAGTCAGTAAATTTGAACTATATTCATTGGTAAAGCAGTTACTAACCTTGCGACCTTAGATAAATTACTTATTTCTTCATTCTGAGTCTCAGCTTCCTCATTTGACAGTTCTCTTATGATATTTCCCTATGAACTCAAGATCTAAATACAGACACGATGGACTATTATGCAGCCATAAAGAAGGACAAAATTATGAACTTCACAGCAACTTGGATGGACTTATAATACTGAATGATCTATCACAAAAACAAAGAACTAAGAATCACATGTTCTTACTCATAAGCAGACCTTGAACAATTATTGCAATACTGTAAGAAAAGGATTGGCAGTAGAGGAAAACTGCGGGTGGTTGGGGGGTGGAGGGGAGAGGAGGGATTGGCAGTAGTAAGACTCTGCCGCGGAAGGGGGGGCACATCTCATCAACAAGGGTACTTTCGTAATGAACATTTATATGCCTATCCCTAAATTGTACCCCGTATCTTTAAAATGAAAAGTTAAAAAATATATCAATATACACATTAACTAATAGATACCACCAAATGGACAATTACCAAAGAAATAAATTTACCAGTTTGAAAAATAATTTAAAACATATTCATTGAATTTTAAAGAAGTGTGTTGAAATATAATTTAATAATTAATAAAAATAAAAAGTACTTACTTTTGGAGATTTACAATTTATATAAAAACTTTAACGTGTATTAACTCCTGTTAGTTTTAAAATGCCTCTTAAAAATTTTAGAGCTCCGAATTATGAACCATGTAAAAAGTTGGCTTCATTAATTTATAGTGACAACCCATTTTCGACCAGAAAACAGTAATAACTCAGCATGAACATCAATATTTACCGTGACTTGGCACTTTAAACTTTCTCAAAATAGAAAGCTTACCTGTGGTCCAAAATGAAATCTAACTTAAAATAATCAGAGACTAAAACAGAAGCCATCAGGAAAATTCTTCTTTTTTTTTTTTTTGAGTTGGAGTCTCACTCTGTTGCCCAGACTGGAGGGCAGTGGCCATCAGGAAAATTCTTTTTTTTTTTTGAGTTAGAGTCTCACTCTGTTGCCCAGACTGGAGGGCAGTGGCTGCTCCCAGCCACCGCAGCCTCCACCTGCTGGGCTCTGGCAATCCTTCCGCCTCAGCCTTCCAAGTGGCTGGAACTACAGGTGTGCGCTACCATGCCCAGCTAATTTTTTTGATTTATTGTAGAGATGAGGTCTTGCCAAGTTGGCCAGGCGGGTCTTGAACCTGTGGGCTCAGGCAATCCACTCACCTCAGCCTCCCAAAGTGCAGGATTACAGGCTGAGCCATCGAGCCTGGCTAGAAAAATTCTAAAGGAAATGATCCACAAATATTTCAAACAGTAGCCAAAATGTGAGGTCCGTGTGTCGTTTTGTAACCATACTTCTATGAGACTGCATTTACACTTGAGAGATCCAGTCTGCACTATTAAAAAATTGCTTGCCATACCGAGGTATGGATTCCACTCAGACTAGTATTACTACTTCCTTGCCTCATGTTTTGGATAATTCTCTCTTCTCTGGGTCCTTGCTGAGTTTTTCTTGTTGACTCTTGGATGCCCAGAAATGCTAGCACACCATCCAGGAAGTTTTTTCTCTCTTTTCTCCCTCCCACATTCCACCTGCCTCACAGACCCAGTCTTTCTTGGATTCAGTTTGGATGTCAGGCCCCAGAGTAGCTGCACAGCAGCCCCTGTTCATTTTCTGCCCAACACTTACTGTACTTGAAGGGAAGGATGTCTGGGTTAGCAAGAATTGTGTCTTATTAGACCACATCCTCAGTAACTAGTACTTATTTAGGTACTTTCTATATCTTTCTAAATGTTTGTTTTGTGAATGAATGTGTAATAGAAGGAAGTTTTTTCTCTTTTCTTCCCTCAACTTTCTGGGTGGTTTTTATAACACTACTCAATAAAAGAAAAAGATGAAGTTGATTTCAGCATGACAACTTGAGTATATGCTAAGAAGAGGCCATTCCTGAAAAAGTGAAAAGGGTGCCTGTCTTGTAGATTGCATGCAAATTTGATAGAACTATGTAGGTGGCCTTGGTGAAGAAGTAGTTTTAGGAAAAAGGAGGAAATAAAGGCATTAAAAAGACCCACAGACTGAACATACAAGAGGATCACAGGGAGCACAAAGAAATCAGAGTCCTAAGGGAACATTTCCTTCTATCCTGTCTGTTCCCCTGCAGCAAGAGAGGGGGCTCTAAGAGATGAGATCAAAAGAAGGTGGTGAAAGGAAAGAGTTGTTAAATATATGATAGTGGTCACTCTTGAATCATCATCATAGATCCTCCATGTCTTAGGAGACATGACACAGGAAAATATTGGAACAGTTTTCTTGACTTGTAAACTTGGACACTCAATGTCTGCTAATAAAAGATGCTAGTTTCCTTGCTTTCCAAAGTAAAGAGTTTATAAGGTTTTGTAATAAGATAATAAATAAATTACATGTTCTTTAATATTTCTCCACCCTAGAAAGTCTATGCTTTTATAATCTTGCCTATACAGGCATACCTCAGATATTTACAGGGACAGTTCCAAACTAGAGCAATAAAACAGATATTGCAATAAAATGAGTCATATAATATTTTTTATATTCCAGTGCATATAAAAGTCATGCTTACACTGTACTTTAGTCAATTAGGGAAGTCTAGTATGAGTGAGCTCTCACAGAAACAATCTGAGAATCACATGTTCTCACTCATACAGTGGACTTTGAACATCTATCATAATACTATAAGAAAAGGATTGACAGTGGTGGGAAACTACAGGGGGGGTAGGAAGGGGAAAGGAAGTAGGATTAATGTAGTCAATATCTGTCTGGGGACAGGGAAACACCCCTTATCAACAATATCTGTCTGGGGATGGGGAGACACCCCTTATCAACAAGGTTGCCTGGACAATACATAATTTGTATACCTAACCCTTAACTGTACCCCACAATTTTAAAATAAAAAATATGTTTATAAAAAAACAACAATGTGCATGCCTTAATTAAAATACATTATTGTCAAAAATGCAGGCCAGGAGCAGTGTCTCACACCTATAATCCCAGCACTTTCGGAGGCCCAGATAGGAGGATTGCTCAAGGACAGAAGTTTGAGACCAGCCTGGACAAAATAGTAAGACCTTGTCTTTACAAAAGATCAAAAAATTATTTGGGCAAGGTGGTACACACCTGTAGTCCCAGCTACTTGGGATGCTGAGGCAGAAGGATCGCTTGAGCCCAGAAGTTTGAAGATGCAATGGATTATGATTGTGTCACTGCGCTTCAGCCTGGGAAAAAGAGTGAGACCCTGTTTCCAAGAAAAAAAAAAGTTGGTCCGGCGGCAAGATGGCAATGGGGCAACCCGGTGTCTGAAGTCCTCTGCAAGGGAGATCTGCAGCGGGTCTCTGACTCTCACCCCGGGGGGCTGGGGACCCCAGCATCACAACCTGCTCTTCAGACAGAGTTTGGCTGTTGCCACCCCTGGGACATTGCAACGACTGGACAGTTACTGCAGTGCAAACAGTCCTGCCGCCGCCGCCGCTGCCACCACAGCCCCTCCCCCCACCACCGCTGACATTGCTGCCGCCGCTGCAACCTCTGTAACGGGTAGCACATCACACCACCTGGGCCCCAGGAGATCCACACCAAACCCCTTCAGGGAAGATCTGCTGGGATCGCTGCCACCTCTCCTGCGTCCAAGACTGTCCTGCACGCCCAGCGTGGGGTTTCTGTTGCCTGCTCGGAGGCAGGCAGCTATCTTGTTCCTGTCCGGCCCCACCCCCTCTGGGGCGAGCAGATGAGATAGCACCACCTGCTGGCGATTCAAGGTAACAACACCAAAACGGGAAAAACAAGCTTGATAAAGACACAGACCAAACTGTTGAACGGAGGTTAATCTGAACTGTCCTTCACAGCAGATCAGGGGTAACTGACCCTAACTGCAAACTAATTTACCAGCTTGAAAAGAAAACTAGAAATCAGACCTGAAAGGACATTGGACTTAAACTGAATGTCTCAGAGTGTGCTTCATTGATTCTATTAGTTTAATGACTTAATTCTATTCCTGCTGTATTGTTCCCTTTTTTCTTTTTTCCTTTTCCTTTTCTTCTCTTTTCTTCTCTCTGTAAACTATATCTTTGTATAGAGGAACAGCACACTAACAAGGTGGTTGGTTAGCTTGTATGTTAGCATCACTATATGTTCTATTTTTATTTTATTGTTTTTTTATTTTCTTGTATGAGAGTTAGTTCGTCTGTAGCTGTGGTCTATTGTTTTTATCTGTTTCAGTATAGGCCTCTCTCTCTATTTGTTGACACACTCGTTTGTTTCCCCCCTTACTCCTCTATCTCTCCACTCCCCTCTTCAACCCACTATCTGCTCCATTCTCTCCCCTCTGCTAACCACATTTTATTTCAGGGAGTAAACCTACAGCCCCACTGCACGGACAGATTCCAGGGCAGTGGGAAGTGGGTTCCACATTATCCACACACCTGTCAGCGAATACCAGGACCTGCAGACAGATTTTGAATCACAGCTCTCCCCTTAACTACATCTCAAAACTGCAAAAAGGACCATCTCCAACCTACAGTGCAACTTCAGAATTGAACAAAGTAAGAGGACATACATAAAGAATAGGAGATTGAACAAACAGAAGTAAAACCAATCCCTTTACCCCTGAATAACAGAATCAAAGAAGATGGTGACGTGGAGGGAAGGAAAAAATAGAGAGGGGGAAAAAACCGCACAAATGAAGAAAAACCAAAAGAAGAATATAGGTCTTACACAGACCCCTGGGAAATCAGACACTGAGAAAACAGATTCAGGAACACAGAGAATGAAGAGTCCCCAGAATGACTGGTTACATGCAGCAAACCAAGACATCAAGACATTAATGGAGAGAATTAAAAAAAATTGAGGAGAGACAAGAGGAAAATAGGAAGGAGCTGATGTCAGAAATGACAGTAGTAAAGAATACTGTGATGGAAATGAACAACAGACTAATACGCATGGAAAGCAGAATCAGCCAAGCAGAAGAAAGAATCTCAGAGCTCGAAGACCGAAACACAGAACTAACCCAAACTGTCAAAAGGATAGAAAAGAAGCTCAAAAAGACAGAACAAAACCTGCAAGAGATGAATGATCACTTAAAGAGACCAAACCAAAGAGTAATTGGGCTTCCTGAGGCAGAAAGAGAAACAGAAGCCACACTGGAACAAACATTTCATGAAATCATTCAAGAAAACTTCCCTCATCTCATCAAGGATGAAAAAATTCAAACACAAGAGATCCAGAGAACCCCTGCAAGACAACAAATGAGAAGACCAACTCCCAGACACATAATAATTTGCCTAAACAAAGTAGCTATGAAAGGAAAAATCCTAAAGGCAGCAAGAGAAAATGGCCAGACTACCTACCAGGGAAGACCAATTAGAATAGCAGCAGATTTATCCACAGAAACCCTTCAGGCCAGGAGAGCCTGTAGCCCTATCTTTAAAGTTGTAAAAGAGAAACAATTTCAACCAAGAATAACCTACCCAGCCAAACTAAGCTTCATTAGTGAGGGAAAATTGAAATCTTTTCCAGATATCCAATCCCTAAGAACCTACGCTGCCACCAGACCACCTCTACAAGAAACACTTAAGAAAGTCCTGAACACAGAAGAAAAAGAAAAAAGAACAACAGCATTCATCACAAGAGTACAGGCAAAAGATTAAAAACACACATGAACCAACTCCAAAACCCAAAGAAAGACAACAAATAAACAGGAACAACTCTGTAAGAACCTTATGACAGGGATCAACTCTTGCATTTCAATTATTAGCCTAAATGTGAACGGACTAAATGCACTACTGAAAAGACATAGAATGGCAAAATGGATAAAATATCATCAGGCAACAATCTATTGCCTTCAAGAGACTCACCTCACTAGAAAGGACACCCACAGACTCAAAGTAAGAGGATGGGAAGCAAACTTTCAGGCGAAAAGAATACAAAAGAAAGGAGGAGTAGCGATCTTAATTTCAGACAAAATACCCTTCAAGGTATTAAATATCAAAAAAGATACAGAAGGTCACTACATAATGATAAAAGAATC